>NW_017973077.1:53657-54849 GCF_001876935.1 Asparagus officinalis | reverse complement strand
ATGTTCAAAAAGTTGATGTCGAACATGGTTACGGTCGATCCTACCACAATAGAGGAAGACGACCAGATGTCGACAAGGGAAGATCCATGGGTTCATCACTTAAACATGCAGTACGGTGATAGGTTTGAGCAAAGAGAACCTCCTACCGAAGATCAAGTAGTCCAAGTGAATATGGGAAGTGAAGAAAATCCGAAGCCGATATTCATTAGCGACAGTCTCCTACCCGAGGAGAAAGAAGAATTAATCTCTCTGATCCAAACGTAGCAGTGCATCGCCTCAATATTAAGTCGGATGTCAAACCTGTCAAACAACAACAAAGACGGTTTCGTCCGCAAATGATGGAGGCAATCGAAGCTGAGGTTAAAAAGCTTGTGGACTCGGGCTTCATTAGAGAAGAGCAACATCCAGAATGGCTTGCCAATATTGTCCCGGTCCTTAAGAAAAACGGGAAGATTAGGGTCTGTATTGACTTTAGAGACCTCAACACTGCTTGCCCAAAAGATGATTTTCCCCTTCCCATCACGGATGTTATCATCGACAATACGTGCGGATTCGAGAGAATGTCTTTCATGGATGGTTTCTCTGGTTATAACCAAATAAAGATGCATCCAGATGATGAAAAGCATACCGCATTTAGAACGCCTCTCGGCGTCTTCTGCTACACGGTTATGCCCTTCGGCTTGAAGAATGCAGGTGCTACATATCAACGAGCCATGTCAAAGATCTTTCAGGAGCATCTCCGAAAGACTGTCGAATGCTACGTAGATGATTTGGTCGTGAAAAGTCGTGATAAAAAAGATCACATTAAGGACTTGAAGACCATGTTCGACTTGATGCGAGCCCATCAATTGAAGATGAATCCTACCAAGTCTTTCCTCGGAATGTCTAGTGGTAAATTCCTGGGATTCGTCGTCACCACCAAAGGTATTCACATCGATCCTGATAAGGTAAAGGCGATCAATGAATTACAACCTCCGAGGAACCTCAGGGAGCTCAGAGGATTGCAAGGGCGATTAGCTTATATTCGTCGGTTCATCTCGAACCTCTCAGGAAAATGCCAACCATTCTCCAAGCTCGCAAAGAAGGGCGTATCATTTGTATGGGATGAAGCTTGTCAGAAAGCATTCGAGAGCATTAAAGAATATCTCTCAAAACCTCCCGTACTCGTTGCACCGAAATCGGGCAAACCGTT
>NW_017973077.1:28881-45317 GCF_001876935.1 Asparagus officinalis | reverse complement strand
GCCGAGACACCCCATGGGGGGTGTCTCGGCCATGGCCGAGACACCCCAAGGGGTGTCTCGGTTTTGGAGCCGAGACACCCCCCTAGGGGGTGTCCTCAACCAGCCCCCTACCCCTCTCCTTTTCCTATAAATAGGCCCCTAGGGCCTCCATTCTCTTGGCCTTGGTTTTGGGAGAGAAATTTCAGATCTAGAGCTTTAGCCTTTGAGATCTGAAATTCCAGAGAGGAGCGGCGAAGCCCTGCCGGAGGAAGGAGTCGGGGTTTTCTAAGAGAGCGGCGAAGCCCTGCCGGATTGAGGAGTAAGGATTTCTTCATCAGCCCTTCATTCACCCCCCTTCTTTTCCCTTAGTGTTGCCCTTAGCGGTGATACAAAGGAGAGCTAGTGCCTCGTTTTAGCCGAGACATAAGCTTTACACCTCTGAGATCTCACGCGGATCGACGGGGTTCTGTTTCTATATCCCTTCGCGGATAGACGAAACTCTGCCGGATTATACCGGAAAAGAGATCTTGAAGAGTCGGCGGTCCACGGATATCAACATCCCCGTCACAGGCCAACAACCCACGCAAGCGAGACCGCACCAAACCGGGACCTCGTGTTTATTTTCGTTTAAGTTGTAATATCTTTTGTTTTCATTTTATTCTGTTGTAACGCTTGAAGTTGTAACAGATCTCAAAAAGAGAATATCAATGAAAACAGCGACTTTTACCGAAAACAAGCTGGCGACCACAGTGGGAGCCAACGATCTCGCCCCCGAGATCGTCGTGACGCAACCGGCCTTCAAGATCCGGGTGAATGAAGAGGTCGAATACGAGTTCGACCAGAAGAAGTTCGAAGAATACCTCTCCTCTTCCTCCTCCAGATCTGCCTCCCCGAACCGGCGCAAGAAGACATCCGCTTCCAAGAACGTTCGTGGGACTTCCAACTCAAAGAACCAAGAGCCCTCCGCTGCCTTTGCACCACGCAACGTCCCCATGTTGCTCAGCATGGTCAAGACAGCAAATCCAGCTCTCCCATCAACCTCAAAGGCGATGGATGATGCAACTCCGATTCTGTCCAAAAGGGCACTCCAAAGGCGTCGTCAACGCCTTGCTCAACAACTCGCCAAGGCCAGGGAGTCAAAAGATGGAGTGCGCTATGCAGAGGACTTGAAGTCAAGGCAGCGACAAGAGCAACGGCAAGCAATCAACCTCCCCTCCAAAACAGAAGCGAGTGAGTGGATCCGTGTCAAGAGGAACCGCTCCACGCTCGAGGAGCGAATCAAGAAGCGCCGTGCTTTACTTGCGCATGCCCGACTCCTCCTAAAGAAGGCGGAAGAAATGCAGCAAGAAACGGCGGTCAAAGCGCCGACCACAAGCAAACGGGTGTGGGTTCCCAAATCGAAACCAACACTTCCAGCAAAGAAGGGTGAAACCATCGCCCAAAGCTCCTCCAAATCAGGTCATGTTTCTACTATCCCGGCACCTTCAACGGCGCCAAGTAAGAAAGGGGATCATTCAAGATCCCAGGTTCCTTTGACAGGTCACCTCGGTCCCTTACCGGCGAATCGAGGTAGAGTACCCGTCAAAGAACGACTGGGACCATTGAAAGGTCCCCAAGTTTCAAATCAGACTGGGGGTCGATTTAATCCCCCCAATAAAGAAAACAAAGGGAAAGCCCCTATCACCGACCGCATCGGATTGCGAGTCGAATTAAAAGAGCCCGTTCAGTTCATACGCTCACAAAAGCGTAAGATTGAACGGGCCACTCTTGATAAAACTAACCAAGTGTTGCATTCCCAAGGGGAAGCACACTCATCTGAAGATGAGAGTGTTATACTAAGGGACACCCACCAACACTCTGTAGGGTGCTCCAGCTATCAAGCTGATGAGTTGTACTACAGAGCTGGGGGTGTGGGTAAATCTCGAAAGAGATATGTGCAGGATATGAAGTCCCAATGCCCGTGTGCAAGTATCATCAAGACGGTGCTGTCGGAATGCCGCTGCAACAGTCCCCCAAGAAGAATCTCGGTGTTCGAGAGACTCTCCAAGCCGAGGCATTTCCACAAGAAGAAATTGCTCCGCCAAAAAGACGAGTATTCAAGAGTGTCGGTCAACATGACCGGCCGAGGGGAATCAACACCACACTTCAGCATAGAACAGCTCGCTGAGGTATCCCGGTGTATAGCACGGATGCGGCCCGGAACCAGCGGCCGGAAGGGCTACCAAAGAGTACCAAAGGGCCTCTCTCTGGAAGAAGAAGAATCAGATGCTGATTCAGATACCTGCTCCGCCGTCGCATCAGATGACACGGCTTCAAGTGCGGGCCAGCCGTACGAATCACTCATGATCAGTGCCGAACAAATGAACAAAATGCTTGAAGACGCCCTAACTCGGCAGAAAGAAGCTTTCAAATTCGAGATGGAAATGACCCTACAGCGGATGAGGGAGATGCACGATCAGCAACTCGCAGCTTTGACAACTCATCAAGAGGAGCCTACTCGACCCAATCATCAGAACCAAGAAGAGAATGAACGGGAAGGGAATAATGTCATTATTCCCCCTGTCAACAACGACAACGGAAGTGGTCCTGTAGATGATAATGTAAAAGAGGACCACGTTACCTCTCCCCAAAGCCACTCGAAGACAGATACGAGTGAGGACAAGAAGATGAAGGACTTGGAGAGCAAAATCAACGCGTTGATGAATGCTCAAGAAGTGAAGAGGTCCGGCATACCATGTCCATACCCAAGGGAGTGGGAATCAATTCCATATCCGGCAAAGTTCAATTTAATCAACTTTACGCCGTTTGATGGAAAGGGTTCCCCTACCCAACACTTAATATATTTTAAGTCTCACTTGGGAATAATCTCCGGGAATGAACCCTGAATGGTGCAGTCATTCGTTAACTTTACGCCGTTTGATGGAAAGGGTTCCCCTACCCAACACTTAATATATTTTAAGTCCCACTTAGGAATAATCTCCGGGAATGAACCCTTAATGGTGCGGTCATTCGTTGGCACTCTTCGCGGAGCGGCCTTCGATTGGTATCGTCGTCTCAAGCCGGGGAGTATCAGTCGTTGGGACGACATGGAGGATATGTTTCTGACGAACTTCTTCGACGACGACACTGAGGTCTCAATCGGCACTCTGTTTGATGAGAAGCAGAAGAATGGTGAGACAGTCGAAAACTTTGTGAAGAGGTTCCGAAATAAAGCAATGAATTGTAGGGATCCAGTCAGCGAGAGATCTCAATCGGCACTCTATTTGAGGAGAAGCAGAAGAATGGTGAGACAGTCGAAAACTTCGTGAAGAGATTCCGAAATAAAGCAATGAATTGCAGGGATCCGGCCAGCGAAGATTTCATCCTCGAGACTTGTCATAATAACCTTTCATTGGACATCCTTGAAGCTATGGGAATGGCACCGCCTAAGACCTGGAAGGATCTGAAGGTACGAGGAGAACGAGCCGAACGATTCCTTAAAGCAACAGCAGCAGCAAAAGGCGCCTCAACAATCAAGATGGCAACAACAGCCCCAGAAGCCAAAAGCCTCGGAGCCGAAGTTCCCGAAGGTCTATTCGTTCAAGGAGGATGAAGTCCCCGGAATCTTCAAGTACCTCATTTAGAATAACAAGATCAAATTGCCTCCGGTCCAGGATCAGGAAGATGCCAAGAGAATCAATGATCCAAAATACTGCGCATTTCACAGAGCAGTACACCATCCTACCAAGACATGCTATGCCCTTAAGGACAAGATCCAAGCTCTAATCGATGTTGAGGTCATCACTAGATAAGATCCAAGCTCTAATCGACGTCGGGGTCATTACTATGAAGCAACCTAAGGAGAAGAAGGTGGGTGCAAATGCAGTATCGATTAGCTTCGGTTCTGTTCCCTTAAATTGGTTCCAGCATGAACCAGTAATAAATGCAGCAGTGAAGACGGTGAACGATGATCCTCACAAGCCGCGCCAGAAAGGACTTGTGCCACACACAGCCCCGAATGGTGAGATTCTTTGGGTTCACCCAGATTTGGTTGGAGATGAACAATGGACTGGATCCTCGTCCAGGAAAAAGTCAAAAGGAAAAGGTAAATCTTGTTATGGAGCTTCTGCTATTCCAGGAGAAGACGACGAGGAAATTCCAGCCTTCCCGCTTTCTGAAGACGAACAGGAGGCCTTTGCAACCCGAAGTGGGAATGAATATCACTACAAGTACCCGGATGCTACCGAGCAATTAGGCACCAAAACCGCTCCTGGAATTGTCGCAACTCCCCCAACACCCGTAGCTACGGAGAAAGTCCAGCAAAGGGAGAAGGGGAAAGAGCCTCTATACCAGGAAGCCCAAAACCCGAGGCAGTCTCGATTCAATCATCCGATTGGGAAAGACAAACCGGGAAAGGCAAGCTCTCCGCCCCATTTTGATATCATGGCGCAGTTGGCCAATATCCCGGCTAGGATAACCCTATACGAGCTGTTGCGTCTTTCCAAGGATACAAGGAAAGCATTACAAGAGGCCTTGAGCGACTCTGAAGCTTTCTTAACTCGAATCAAGCCATCTCCTGAAGGACCAGAGCCGTCAGCTCAGCATTGCAATCTCGCGGCGCATCATTTTCCATGCATCTCTTTTACCAAAGAAGACATGCAGACGAAGAACTCAAAGCATGATCGGCCTTTGTATTTCACAGGGCACATTGGCTCCAGCATGGTCAACCGGATCCAAGTTGATCCGGGTTCTGCTGTTAGCATCATGCCATTCTGACTGATGCATCATCTTGGAATCCCGACTAGCAAACTAGCCTCCACCGGCACTACGATTTACGGATTCAACACCAGCGGGTCCAGACCCTTGGGGAAGATCCGAATCAAATGCCAGATCAGGGATTTAAAATCAGAAGTTACCTGCTATGTGATTGACGCAGAAACGTCCTATAACTTACTGTTGGGTCGACCTTGGATCCACGGCAATCTTATAGTCCCGTCAACTCTTCACCAGTGCCTCAAGTATGTGGACACAAATAATGAAGTCAAGACGGTGGTCGCGGATAAGCAACCGTTTAAGGGATTGGAGAACTATTTCACCGATTCCCTTCTATACGATGCTGAATACTGAACCATCGGCCTAAGGAACGGACATCGGGGATGAAGCTGACACCGAAGCTGGGTTTGATTATGATGGTGGTTTTGTACTTAATGACATTGTACCCATTGTAATCAATCTTGACGATGATAAATCATCGGAAAGTAGTTGTAATTGGCAACTTGCCGAAGAACTATCAATAAACGATGATTTAGAGTACTCGATGTGTCTTGATAATGTCACTAAAAAGCTTTATGATAACCCTGATTTGTATATGCCTCTTCAATCATTTTGCATGACGAAAAAGCAGGTACGAGATCCATGTGGAGCAACACTTGTCATACCCGCGGGAATAGGGGGTGGAAAAGAAGTCGTCTACGGAAAAGGAAAAGAAGCTCCGATACCCGATCACTTCTTAGAGGAGAAAGACGATGATGATAAACCTACTCCTCACTTATTTAGGTATGACGCGAAAGCGCGCGATCTAATGGAGAAGTATGGATATGACTTCACACTCGGAGAGGGCCTTTGCTTTGGTCGAGGTCCACGAGTTCCTCCTCGAATGGCCTATGTACCGAAGGGAAAACCCGATGATTGTTATCGCCATAAAAGAGGTCTTGGCTATGTCTCCTCATCCGACGACGAATGTTGCTGGCAAGTCATCGATCAAATTGCTAACAAAGCTAGAAACAGATGCTCATCCGATTCTTCAGCTTGGGATTCCGATACTAGTATCGGTGAAATGTTCAAAAAGTTGATGTCGAACATGGTTACGGTCGATCCTACCACAATAGAGGAAGACGACCAGATGCCGACATGGGAAGATCCATGGGTTCATCACTTAAACATGCAGTACGGTGATAGGTTTGAGCAAAGAGAGCCTCCTACCGAAGACCAAGTAGTCCAAGTGAATATGGGAAGTGAGGAAAATCCAAAGCCGATATTCATTAGCGATAGTCTCCTACCCGAAGAGAAAGAAGAGTTGATCTCTCTTATCTGGGAGTACATCGATGTGTTCGCCTGGAATTATGAAGACATGCCGGGGCTCGATCCAAACGTAGCTATCGACTTTCGAGACCTCAACGCTGCTTGCCCAAAAGATGATTTTCCCCTTCCCATCACGGATGTTATCATCGACAATACGTGCGGGTTCGAGAGGATGTCTTTCATGGATGGTTTCTCTGGTTATAACCAAATAAAGATGCATCCAGATGATGAAAAGCATACCGCATTTAGAACGCCTCTCGGCGTCTTCTGCTACACAGTTATGCCCTTCGGCTTAAAGAATGCAGGTGCTACATATCAGCGAGCCATGTCAAAGATCTTTCAGGAGCATCTCCGAAAGACTGTCGAATGCTACGTAGATGATTTGGTCGTGAAAAGTCGTGATAAAAAAGATCACATTAAGGACTTGAAGACCATGTTCGACTTGATGCGAGCCCATCAATTGAAGATGAATCCTACCAAGTCTTTCCTCGGAATGTCTAGTGGTAAATTCCTGGGATTCGTCGTCACCACCAAAGGTATTCACATCGATCCTGATAAGGTAAAGGCGATTAATGAATTGCAGCCTCCGAGAAACCTCAAGGAGCTCAGAGGATTGCAAGGGCGATTAGCTTATATTCGTCGGTTCATCTCGAACCTCTCAGGAAAATGCCAACCATTCTCCAAGCTCGCAAAGAAGGGCGTATCTTTTGTATGGGATGACGCTTGTCAAAAGGCATTCGAGAGTATTAAAGAATATCTCTCGAAACCTCCTGTACTCGTTGCACCGAAATCGGGCAAACCGTTCTTGATTTATGTCAAGGCGACGAGCCACTCATTAAGTGCATTACTTGCACAAGATGACGATAACGGTCATGAGCAGGCAGTATATTATTTGAGCCGAACCATGGTAGGCGCTGAATCTCGATATCCTATGATTAAGAGAGAATGCCTCGCCTTGGTGTTTGCTATTCAGAAGATGCGGCATTATCTGGTCGGGCAGACCATTTATGTCATCTCTAAAGTTAATCCGGTCCGAGTATTCATGACTCAACCAGCTTCCATGAGCTGGCGATTAGCGAAATGGGCCTTACTCCTGTCCCAATACGACTTACATTTTAAACAACAGAAGTCGGTAAAAGGGCAGGCCATCTATGATCTCCTGGCAGCTAATCCAACTACGGACACCGCCGAGATATACGACGACCTACCCGATGAAACCCAACGGACACCGCCGAGATATACGACGACCTACCCGATGAAACCCACGAAGTCAACGCAACTTCGCACCAATAAGTACGGCGTTTGTACTTCGATGGCGCTTCCCGAGCAGCTATTGTCACAGGTGCTCCTGGAAGGTCTAAGATTTCTTCCGGAGTGGGAGTTGTCTTAGTTTCCCCAGGAAAACATGTGATGCCTCGAGCCTACTCGCTAACCGAGCCATGCTCGAATAATGTAGCAGAGTATAACGCATTGATTATAGGACTCAATTTCGCTAAGGAGCTGGGGGTTGAGTATCTCGAGGCTTTCGGCGATTCTCAGCTAATAGTCAAGCAAGTGCAAGGAGAATATGAAGTCCGAAGTCAAGATTTGATACCATACCATAAGATGGCAGTGGAGATGGCGGAATCATTCGAAGGATTCTTTATCGAACATATTCCACGACTACAGAATACCTATGCAGATGCGTTAGCAGCATTGGCCGTATCTCTGGCACAACCTCCCGAAGCAGAGCAGTTTGTTACGGTAAGAACTCACCAACTCCTAATACCGCTTTACAATGAAGATGCCAAGGAAGAAGAGGTTCAAGAGGCGCACGCTACTCAAGTCGAGTTCGAACCACGAGATTGGCGTTTCCCCATCATCGACTACATCTTGCATAGAATCTTGCAAGAAGATGTGAAGGAAAGAGAGTCAATCAGACGAAGAGCACCAAGATTCTACTATAACACGGAGAATCGAACGCTATACCACAGGAGGTACGATGGGTTGCTAGCACGTTGCTTATCAACCAAAGAAGCTGAAGAGGTCCTTAGGGAGGCACATGAAGGAGAGTGTGGCGCACACCAACCTGGCCCCAAGCTTTATGATCGCATCAGAAGAATGGGGTATTTTTGGCCTTCCATGATGAGTGATGCAGTCATGTATGCCCGACAACGTCATCGGATTCATCAAGCACCGCATCATCTATAGGTATGGTGTTCCAAGACGAATCATACATGACAACGGTCCTCAGTTTGTCAGCAACGCCTTCATAAGGTTCTGCGAAAAGTTTAAAATTCAGGACATCTCGTCGACGGCTTATAATCCTACGGCGAATGGATTAGCTGAAGCCTTCAACAAGACTATCATCAAACTCTTGTCAAAAATCGTGAAAACTAATAAACGAGACTGGGATGACAAGCTTGGCGCGGCTCTATGGGCCTATCGGACCACGGTGCGCACACCGACGGGAGCAACCCCGTATTCACTGGTATACGGATGTGAAGCTGTTCTTCCATTGGAGATTCAAATCCCGTCTCTTCGGATTGCTCTTGCAACCCAGATGATGACCGAAGAACAACATCAGAAACGCCTCGAAGAACTCGAGAGGCTCGATGAAAAGCGCCTGGAAGCTCAACAGCATATTGAGTTTTACCAAGCTAGAATTTCTCGAGCCTTCGACAAAAAGGTTCGACAAAGGAGTTTCAAAGAAGGGGATTTGGTTCTAGCTGAAAGGCGGCCTATGATCCTTAACTCCAAGAAGAAGGGTAAATTTGAACCCAAATGGGAGGGACCATTCGTAGTGGAGACAGTCTACTCGAGTGGCGCATATCGCCTTGTCACCAAGGACGGTGACCGGCTTATGATGCCGATAAACGGCAAGTTCCTAAAAAAAATACTATCCTTAGTATCTTCAGGATAACCAATGTATCGAGAAGTTTCCAGAAGAATACCACATGGGTATTCTTAGGGATAACCCAGTCATTGTAGAATTGATGAATAAGAAATCTACGTTTGAACTCTGAATGTCATAATGTTTCTTCATATTTTTATCAAAATTCTCTAACTCGTTTGAGTTATTTTTGTGAGATGAGATCCAACCCTCTGATAGGTTAATCTTTCCTCACCAAACCATCCGCTGATCAAATTAAACGACAGTGGATCCACTAACATTTCCATCTGCCCGTCGTTGGCATTTCTCAGACTCAACATGTTAGGTCCTAATCACCTAGCATTAAATTTTCTTTCTGGTCAAACCTATAAAAGTTAGGACCAAAGCCAAATTCCTCTCTCGATTCCTTCTATGAACGAGAGGTCCACTGTCAATTTGAACAGTCAAACCTATAAAAGTTAGGATTGTTCCCGATCTCGCTTAGTCAAGCCTACAAATAGTTAAGACTAAGACCGAGTCGTTCCTTTTCGATAAACAAAAATCCACCTTTGTCCCCTTTTCCACCAAACCTATAAAAGTTAGGGTTGAAATTGGGTTTTCTCCTCAATGAATGAGAGATTCTCTGGGTTCAAATGACCAATCCTATAAAAGTTAGGGTCGTTCGAACCTCTCCGATTCTCAGAGTGGAGATCCCACTCTTAGTTTCATCCTTCCGGACTCTGGGGGTGGAGATCTCACCTCGAGTTTCCTTTCCAGCTGTAGATAGAATATAAAATTCTTCCTCTTCAGCACCGGGAGATAGAATATAAAATTCTTCCTCTCCCATTTCTCAGTCTGTCTTTGCTCTTAGAAAAGACACAATTTTCAACTTCCAATCCAGGCACTTGGTGCACGGGGAATTTTATCTCGACTCCTAAATAGAGATAAGCCTACGACTAACAAGCGTTGCCGGTTTAGTCTTTTACCGATTGAAGAAGACACCAGAATTCCAGTCTGGGGAATTTCATCCCGAAGCCTAAGAAGGGATGAGTCAGCGCCTAACACGCGTTGCCGGTTTAGTCTTTCACCGATTGAAAAAGACACCAGGGTCTAAACCTGGGGAATTTTATCCCGAAACCTAAGAAGGGATAAGTCATCGCCTAATACGCGGTGCGGGGTGCCTTTTCCTTATAAGAAATGGTTAAGTCTATGTATTCAAAATCATAGCATCAAGTCTAAGAAAAGCGATTCTCTTAGCACAACGTTACATGTGAGACGGGTTTAATAATTCACATGCTAGTCCGATTTCAAACGGTAATCGGTAAAGACATATCAAACCCGTTGATGGATGGGGGTTTGTCAAAAATCCCATAAATCTTGTCATTCAGAATAAACACAGAAAGATCACAAAAGAAGCAAATGCGGAGTCTCTATTAATAGATCGAGTCAAAAGCATATAATAAAAAGCTCGTCAGCCCGAAGGCAGTTGGCGGTTGAGAATATGAGACTTTAAACTAAAAAGTCAATCTACATAACTCCGCTCGAGTTCTTCCTGCAGATCAGCTCGAGCAGATTCTTCAGAACTGCTCAAAATCTCCACAGCTTCACTCTTCAGCTTCATCAGTCTCTCCTGGGTGGATCCTAGCCTCTCGAGTGCCTGTTCACGAGAACGCTCTAGTCCAGCCAGGTCATCTGCAATAAGAGCAGCAGATTCCTCGGCGCACTTCAAGGCCTCTTTCAACCTAGTCACTTCCTCGCGGCTCGAGTCCAAAGAGCGGAGTAACTCAGCTCTATCCGTATCTTTCCTCGCCACATTAGTCATTAGCTGCGCAATGGAGCTCTCATGTGACTGAAGCTCGCATCCGATGGAAGATCTCAGGTCGCGCCACTGTGCCAGCCTATGCTCCAGCTGAGAGGACACGAAAGAAGAAGCCCCGTTAGTCTCCAATTCCTTCAACTCTCGGATCTCTGACTCTAGGGCAGTGAAATCGGCAGTGAAGGAATCGGCCAATTCCGGGTATCCTTCTTCCCTCGTCATCATCATGTGGCGAGAAAAGGAACGCCTGAACTGATCGAGACAGTATCCTCTATGAAGAAGCTTCTCGATCATGCCATTATAAAAGGCAGTGAAGAAGCCGAGGTCCGTACGAAAAATGTCTCTGTCGGGATCAGTATCGACCAAAAGGGCGCGAACACGCTCATATAGAGAGGATTGAGATCCTACAAGCAACAACATAGAAGTTCAGTGGATTATCGAATACGATAAGGGAATTCAAAGGCAAAATTCCGAACATACCAACGCCAACGGAGGTACCCTCAGGCTGAGGTCCGACAGGCTCTGAGATAGCGGCAGAAGTGGTCATGGAGGGTATATCAACCCCTGCAGGCAGATTGCTCATACCACTCGGCAAGGGCGGGGAGACGCCACTTCTATGCAGACTTTCAGCCCCGGGAACTGTAGTAGTATCAGGCACAACGGCCGGTCCTATAGTTATGCTCCTGTATTAGTCAAATGGAAATTTGGACAAATAAGGAGAATCGGGACAAGAAGATCGTATGCATACCTGCAATCCCACCGTCCTCAGATGCAGCGAGAATGCCAAGAGTCATAAGGGTATCGGCCCAAGCGGCTGGTCCTATAGTTGTACCTCTTTATTAGTCAAAATGAAAATTTAGACAAATAAAGAGGATTGGGATGATAAGGTCATCTGCATACCTGTAGGTCCATTATCCATAGGTATCAGGGGAATGCCAAGGGTCATAAGAGAATCGGTCCCGGTGGCTGGTCCTATGATTGCACTCATATAGTAGTCAAAAGCCAGATAAACATAAAGAAGTACGATATCCCTAAATCGTATGCGTACCGGCGAGTCCGTCACTCTGAGGTAAGCTAGATATACCAGGAATCGATATTGGGCTAATCCCAATGGTTGGTGCTGTAATATTAATCCTTCGTTAGCCAGACAAAAGATCAGGCAAGATGAAGGGGATCAGATATATACATGTGAATGAATCACTCCCAAAGAATGGTCTCTCGGTTCCTCTGGTAGTCTGTTCAGCCAGCATGTCAGCTAATAAGCCAACATCGGGTTTCGAGAAGCCTGGTACAGGAGCACACCCCCTCTCCTCGAAACCTACATCATGATAGGCTCCATCCTCAGATGGCCTTTCCATCGCGACATCTGCAGGGTAACCTGAATGTTGGAAGATGACGAAAGCTCAAAAAATACTTGCAGCAAAAAAGAAGATCTTCCTTCCCCATGATTGAGGAGGGTATCATTGGATGTAGATATACCTGAATACGGGACGGGGGACTCAACACTATTCACTTGCCCAAGATCAATGTTTAGATCGATGCCCAGAGACCCGTCATGAAGGGCGTCGCACATCTGCTTCATAAAGCAATCCATGTTATCAGATCCAGGAGATACCGGACCCGGTGGGAGTTCGCCCTCTTCGAAGAACCCTGGAGCATAAAACATGGTTACGAATCCCAAAAGGAAAATCACCTTAAAGCAATGCAGTGCTTCCTAAGTCCACTTCATAAGGACGCTGACCGTCGTGGGGTTTATGTGCGGTCTTCTTCCTTTTCGGGGCACCAACCCTCCTAGGACCAACAGGTCGGTCATGCCCAGGCTTGTCACACGTTTCAACGTGTGTGGGAGCTCGATCGTCGGGCCATGAGCTCGTATAACGAGGAGCTGGCGGCTCATGATCGTCAACTGTCCTACCTAAAGTGACAATGGTCATTTCATTAAACAAACAAGAGCTGTCGTTTATACCAATTAGAATGAAGAAGGAAAATCAAAGAATCAGGACAAACCGGTATCGAGTTCTCCTCTGTCGGTATCTGCATCCACATATTCTTCCTCGGAGGTCTCGTCGTCGTCACCCATAGGAAGGAGCTCTTCATCATCGGTGAGAAGAAATTTGGCATGCCCCTTTCCCCGCTTCTGAGCAACCTCAGCCCTGCGAGCAGCCATCATAGCAGCCCGGACCGAGTACTCGGACTGTAACTCTGAAAGGCTCCTCACACCTATGGATTCATAGGCGGAAAGGAACCACTTGCAACTAAGGAAAGTGGTCAGCGGCTTACGCCTATAGGAAGGAAGAGCAAAATGGGCTCCAGTGCAGCCCACCATAGTCCACAGCCATGCTCGTACGCCATCAATAAGTCCTCCCTCAACCTGCAGGCTACGGCTTGGATTCCCGACATATAGTTGGTCATAGCCGAACTGACGAGCAAAACGGCAGGGAAGGTAAGGCTCTATGTGGCATCGATTCTTCACCCGGAGAACAAGATACCCAACGCGGATGTTCACTAACCAGCGGAAACAACCAACGTCGAGAACAGTCCGGTCACTTCTAGGTTTCTCCTCATCAATCAGCGTGTCACCATAGCGACCCGAAAAGTGAGGAAAACACTTGAAGAACTCCCAGCTCTTACGGACTCGAAGCTCCCGTTGTACATCACCGAATTTGTTCCCGAGCCATCTGCTCTTCTCCAACAGCTGCATGAAAGGAACGGGGACATCAACAACGCTGGGCACCGACATCAAGTCAGGACGGTGAAGAACGAGCCACGCCATCAGATATGCGTAAGGAAGCTCGATCTTCGGACAAATAAGCTCAGTCGATGGTTCAGAACCCATCTGGGTAAAACTGCTGACTAGACACCTAAGACCCTCCAAGTTCTGGAACAAATAGCTAGCAAACTGCTTCAAGCTGATTTGCCTCTTCCTTTTCGCTAGAGCAGAAGTCTGGATCAAGGAGGTATAATAGTGGCAAGTGAGATCCCAGAGAGTGTCATACATATCGGGAGTATCTTTCTTCATCCACTCCAACTGCTGGTTCGAGGGAAAATACTCCTGATATGGACAATCCCCCATCGGAAGACCAGAAACCTGATGCATCTCATGCAAGGCCAACCCTAACTCGCCGCCGCTGGTCAGGAAGGTGTTACTATCAGGCATGTATGTCTCTAACAACGCCAAGAAATGGCGACAGCTGACCGGGATTCCGTACATGGTGGCTCGTATAGGTGCATACAATCCACTGCTCTTCAAATCCCTCTCCCAGCGCGCCAAGACGAAACTGGTCATGCGTGCCCACCACCCCTTGGCTAGTGAGGAAGCCCAACCATAACATCTATCATCTGGTGGAGGTAACCTTCTCCCCAGAAGAGCCAGACGGTTACCCACGGTAGGAGCAGCTGCTGATACCTCGCCTGGGGGTGCAGTGTCAAGGCCCATAATCCCTGGTCACTCTTCGCGGAGCAGCCTTCGACTGGTATCGCCGTCTCAAGCCCGGGAGTATCAGCAGTTGGGATGACATGGAAGATATGTTTCTGACAAACTTCTTCGATGACGACACCGAAATCTCAATCGGTAAGGGAATATACAAGACAGCCCCTTCGTCGAGAGTCAGCTAGTGTTCCTCGGTAAGGGTCAGCGTAGCAGGATCCTCGACGTGATCTCCGAACAGGAAACTCGGCTTCTTTAAAGCCTGAGTAGAGGAAGAATCCGCAGTAAAGGTGGCATCCGTGATAAGCTGGCGCAAACAATGACGCCCTCCTTCCCGTATCAAATGACAAGATTCGTCTGAGCGATCTCTGTCAAACCGAGGGAGTGGACTAACGGCCTGCCTGAGGGAAGCTGAAGAGAAGACCTCCCGGCTACAACCAGTATTGGCATGAGGAGGAAGGCTGCCCGCAGGAAACTCTACTGCAATAAAGCAAAAGGGTGGAGTCAGAAAATCCATCTCATAAGAAGAATGATAAGCTCATTCACGGAATAATGGGAGAGACGATTTTGAGTGTCCTACACTGGAAGAACGGTATGCATCATCACGTAAATAACGTGGTAACATACACCGACCTATAAGGTGTAGGACGACACAAAATCGCCCCAATATACCAGAAGACTTGAATTGGCCAAGCAAGACAAGTCTGAAACCTTAACCCCCGCGAAGGAGGGTGTCGGTTCTTCCTTCATGACCCGCAAAGAGGTCAATCAGGGATACAAGAAAAAAAATGTGTAGGACGACACAAAATCACCCCAATATACCAGAAGACTTGAATTGGCCAAGCAAGACAAGTCTGAAACCTTAACCCCCGCGAAGGAGGGTGTCGGTTCTTCCTTCATGACCCGCGAAGAGGTCAATCAGGGATACGGAAAATGTAAATTCTCACCCCCAAAGAAAGAGGCCACTGGAAAAGATGTCGCGGGAACCTCTTCCTCGTTGTGCTGCGAATGAGAACGACTCCTACGAGGTCGAGATCGGCGTGGAGACATTGAAAATCTGTAACGAAAAGCAGCAAGTCAGGCACAATCTAAAATATGAATACACGAAATTTAAAAGGGAAATTAAGAACTTTAATTAAAATCCTATGTATAAATAGGATTTCATAATTAAAGTCTAGTTAAACCTACAAATTTCGTGCATGCGAAACAATGATAATTAAAATCCTATGTATAAATAGGATTTCATAATTGAAGTCTAGTTAAACCTACAAATTTCGTGCATGCGAAACGATGATTGTTATTTTTCGCGGTGAATTTTGGTGAAATACCCAAAATACCCCTCGTGTTCAAGGCTAAATTCGGTTCAAGGACACGCTCGAGTTGGGTCATGGTCATCATACCTGATCATATAGCACCCCCCGATACCCCACAATTTTGGTTAATTTTACAAATAAGCCCTTTTGTAGAATTTAGCCAATTTTGCATATAGACCCCTTCACAAATTTCAATTTAACGTCCACATGCCCTTATCAAAACTTTGGTTATTGGGTTGTGGTCTAAACTTTTGGAATTTCAGCCCTAAATTTCAGCCCTTTTGCAAATAAACCCCTCTACACTTTGTGGGTTGCCTTTTTGCAAATAAACCCCTCAAACAACATTGGTTTTCTCGCATAAAGCACCCCTCAAATTTTCGACCAAATGGACATGCAATCCAAAACCTAATTTCAGTCCCATTTTACATAAAGACCCCTACAAATTTCAGTCCACTTTTTGCATAAAAGCCCCTACAAATTTCAGTCCCATTTTGCATAAAAGTCCCCCAAATTTCGGCCCCATTGCAAATTTTGCATAAAACCCCCCAAAGCTTTGTGCATCCACAACCCATCATCAAAGAGCCTATCTTTTAACTCATGAGAACAAAAAGTTGTGATCTTTGCATATGAATTCATAGCATACCCCCATCACAAGCATAAAACTATAATCTTTTCAAATGGGAGGAGAAAGTTTTGAGATTACCAAATCAAGAAGCTTTCCTTGAGGTTGAAGATGATGAAACCCTAGCTTGGAGGAGAGATCAATTTTGGCCAAGAGGGGAAAAAAACCCTAAAACCTTTTAATGGGTTTTGAGCTCTTGAAAGAGAGAAACAATGGAGTATGGATGAAAGGAAGGAGAAGGAGTTTGGGAGGGATTTTCTTTTGAAAATTTGAAAAGAAGGGGGAAAACAAAAGAGGCAATAAAGCCAAAACAAGAAGGGAAACAAACAAAAGAAGAAAAGAAAGAGGGGCAAAGGGTGTCTCGGCCC
>NW_017973077.1:0-23632 GCF_001876935.1 Asparagus officinalis | reverse complement strand
AGGACCAACGGGTCGGTCATGCACAGGCCTGTCACACGTTTCAACGTGTGTAGGAGCTGGCGGCTCATGATCGTCAACTGTCCTACCTAAAGTGACAATGGTCATTTCATTAAACAAACAAGAGCTGTCGTTTATACCAATTAGAATGGAGAAGGAAAATCAAAGAAGCAGGACAAACCGGTATCGAGTTCTCCTCTGTCGGTATCTGCATCCACATATTCTTCCTCGGAGGTCTCGTCGTCGTCACCCGTAGGAAGGAGCTCTTCATCATCTGTGAGAAGAGATTTGGCATGCCCCTTTCCCCGCTTCTGAGCAACCTCAGCCCTGCGAGCAGCCATCATAGCAGCCCGGACCGAGTACTCAGACTGTAACTCTGAAAGGCTCCTCACACCTATGGATTCATAGGCGGAAAGGAACCACTTGCAACTGAGGAAAGTGGTCAGCGGCTTACGCCTATGTGAAGGAAGAGCAAAATGGGCTCCAGTGCAGCCCACCATAGTCCACAGCCATGCTCGTACGCCATCAATCAGTCCTCCCTTAACTTGCAGACCACGGCTTGGATTCCCAACATATAGTTGGTCATAGCCAAACTGACGAGCGAAACGGCAAGGGAGGTAAGGCTCTATGTGGCATTGATTCTTCACCCGGAGGACAAGATACCCAACTCGGATGTTCACTAACCAGCGGAAACAACCAACGTCGAGAACAGTCCGGTCACTTCTGGGTTTCTCCTCATCAATCAGCGTGTCACCATAGCGACCTGAGAAGTGAGGAAAACACTTGAAGAACTCCCAGCTCTTACGGACTCGAAGCTCTCGTTGAACATCACTGAATTTGTTCCCAAGCCATCTGCTCTTCTCTAACAGCTGCATGAAGGGGACGGGGATGTCAACAACGCTGGGCGCCGACATCAAGTCGGGACGGTGGAGAACGAGCCACGCCATCAGATATGCGTAAGGAAGCTCGACCTTCGGACAAATAAGCTCAGTCGATGGTTCAGAACCCATCTGGGTAAAACTGCTGACTAGACACCTAAGCCCGCAATGGATGCCAGCAACCATCGCTGGGAGCAGGGAAAGCTCTCTCCCGTAAGCTAGCTGAACTGCAGGGAAGAGCACCTCGACAGGTAGAGCGTCTGAAGGCTGGTACGGGACAACACATTTCTTCAACCAAAGGGCAAGGTAGCCTGCTAGTAGAGTCCGGGGCCCAATGGACTTCTGTGCACGGCAGAGAAAAGAACGAAACTTGGTTCCCGCAGGAAAAGCTCCCTCAGCACTGGCAATGGTGTAAGAACGAGCCTCAGCCTTCTCCAACAACTCATTAACGGCGGTAGAGGTCAACACGTCTAATTCACGAATGGGCTCGCTGGAATTACCCTCCAAGTTCTGGAACAAATAGCTAGCAAACTGCTTCAAGCTGATTTGCCTCTTCCTTTTCGCTAGAGCAGAAGTCTGGACCAAGGAGGTATAATAGTGACAAGTAAGATCCCAGAGAGTGTCATACATGTCGGGAGTATCTTTCTTCATACACTCCAACTGCTGGTTCGAGGGAAAATACTCCTGATATGGACAATCCCCCATCGGAAGACCAGAAACCTGATGCATCTCATGCAAGGCCAACCCTAACTCGCCACCGCTGGTCAGGAAGGTGTTACTGTCAGGCATGTAGGTCTCTAGCAACGCCAAGAAATGGCGATAGCTGACCGGGATTCCGTACATGGTGGCTCGTATAGGGGCATACAATCCACTGCTCTTCAAATCCCTCTCCCAGCGCGCCAAGACGAAACTGGTCATGCGTGCCCACCACCCCTTGGCTAGTGAGGAAGCCCAACCATAGCATCTATAATCCGATGGAGGTAACCTTCTCCCAAGAAGAGCCAGACGGTTACTCACAGTAGGAGCAGCTGCTGACACCTCGCCTGGGGGTGCAGTGTCAAGGCCCATGATCCCTGGTCGAAGGCCACGAATATCATGATGCCCATTAGAACCAGGAGTCTTGTGATGAGAGGCATATCCACACTGAACTCGCTCAGCATCATCAGTAAGGTGCCAAGACATCTGTCGCTCCACGACCTGTCCCTTCAAGTGACTGAAAGAATATTGACGCGGAATGGAGGGAATGTACAAGACAGCCCCTTCGTCGAGAGTCAGCCAGTGTTCCTCGGTAAGGGTCAGCGTAGCAGGATCCTCGACGTGATCTCCGAACAGGAAACTCGGCTTCTTTAAAGCCTGAGTAGAGGAAGAATCCGCAGTAAAGGTGGCATCCGTGATAAGCTGGCGCAAACAATGACGCCCTCCTTCCCGTATCAAATGACAAGATTCGTCTGAGCGATCTCTGTCAAACCGAGGGAGTGGACTAACGGCCTGCCTGAGGGAAGCTGAAGAGAAGACCTCCCGGCTACAACCAGTATTGGCATGAGGAGGAAGGCTGCCCGCAGGAAACTCTACTGCAATAAAGCACAAGGGTGGAGTCAGAAAATCCATCTCATAAGAAGAATGATAAGCTCATTCACGGAATAATTGGAGAGACGATTTTGAGTGTCCTACACTGGAAGAACGGTATGCATCATCACGTGAATAACGTGGTAACATACACCGACCTATAAGGTGTAGGACGACACAAAATCGCCCCAATATACCAGAAGACTTGAATTGGCCAAGCAAGACAAGTCTGAAACCTTAACCCCCGCGAAGGAGGGTGTCGGTTCTTCCTTCATTACCCGCGAAGAGGTCAATCAAGGATACGGAAAATGTAAATTCTCACCCCCAAAGAAAGAGGCCGCTGGAAAAGATGTTGCGGGAACCTCTTCCTCGCTGTGCTGCGAATGAGAACGACTCCTACGAGGTCGAGGTCGGCGTGTAGACATTGAAAATCTGCGGTCGAGGTCGGCGTGGAGACATCGAAAATCTGCAATGAAAAGCAGCAAGTCAGGCACAATCTAAAATATGAATACACGAAATTTAAAAGGGAACTTAAGAACTTTAATTAAAATCCTATGTATAAATAGGATTTCATAATTGAAGTCTAGTTAAACCTACAAATTTCGTGCATGCGAAACAATGATTGTCATTTGTCGCGGTGAATTTTGGTGAAATACCCAAAATACCCCTCGTGTTCAAGGCTAAATTCGGGTCAAGGACACGCTCGAGTTGGGTCATGGTCATCATATCTGATCATATAGCACCCCCGATGCCCCACAATTTTGGTTAATTTTACAAATAAGCCCTTTTGTAGAATTTAGCCAATTTTGCATATAGACCCCTTCACAAATTTCAATTTAACATCCACATGCCCTTATCAAAACTTTGGTTATTGGGTTGTGGTCTAAACTTTTAGAATTTCAGCCCTAAATTTCAGCCCTTTTGCAAATAAGTCCCTCTAAAACATTTATGGGCAATTTTACAAATAAACCCTCAACAATTTGTTATCTCTTTGCATGAAGCACACCTCAAAGTTGTGGCCAATTGTGTCAAACATCCAAGCCTCAAAATTTCAGTCCCATTTTTTGCATAAAAGCCCCTACAAATTTCAGTCCCATTTTGCATAAAAGTCCCCCAAATTTCGGCCCCATTGCAAATTTTGCATAAAACCCCCCAAAGCTTTATGCATCCACAACCCATCATCAAAGAGCCTATCTTTTAACTCATGAGAACAAAAAGTTGTGATCTTTGCATATGAATTCATAGCATACCCCCATCACAAACATAAAGCTATAATCTTTCTTGAAAAAGAGGAAAGTTTTGAAAGAAAACTTACCCAAATCAAGAGTTTGAACTTGAGGATGAAGGAGGAACCCTACCTTGAAAGGAGAAAATTTCGGCCAAGGGGTGAACACGAAATCCGAATTCTAAAGAGAGGTTAATGGGTTTTGGAGAGGAACAATGGGGGATGAATGAAAGGAGGAAAAAAGAGTTTGAGAGGGATTCTCTTTTGAAAATTTGAAAAGAAGGGGGAAAACAAAAGAGCAAACAAAACCAAAACAAAAGGGGAAACAACAAAAAAAAGAAAGAAAAAAGAGAAAAATGGGAGGGCATCTCGGCCTTTGAGCCGAGACACCATAGGGTGTCTCGGCCTTGGTCGAGACACCCAAGGGTGAAAAAAAGAAAGAAAAAAGAGAAAAATGGGAGGGCATCTCGGCCTTTGAGCCGAGACACCATAGGGTGTCTCGGCCTTGGTCGAGACACCCAAGGGTGTCTCGGCCAAGGTTGAGACACCCTCGGGTGTCTCAACCCAATACGAGCCCCCGGATTCCCTTTTGAGACCCTATTTCGCCCATTTTTGTCGATTGTTTGAACGTTTTGACAAAATCAACACTAATCAACATTTGACGATTCGAAACCCTAGGGTCAACGCCGGTCAACGCGTAACCCTAGGTCAACGCCAGTCAACGCGTTGCAACCAAAGTCAACGTTTGACAATTCAAAACCCTAGGGTCAACGCCGGTCAACGCGTAACCCTAGGTCAACGCCAGTCAACGCGTTGCAACCAAAGTCAACGTTTGACGATTTGAAACCCTAGGGTCAACGCCGATCAACGCGTAACCCTAAGTCAACGTTTGACGATTCGAAACCCTAGGGTCAACGCCGGTCAATGCGTAACCCTAGGTCAACGCCAGCCAACGCGTTGCAACCAAAGTCAACGTTTGACAATTCAAAACCCTAGGGTCAACGCCGGTCAACGCGTAACCCTAGGTCAACGCCAGTCAACGCGTTGTAACCAAAGTCAACGTTTGACGATTCGAAACCCTAGGGTCGACGCCGGTCAACGCGTAACCCTAGGTCAAGATTCGAAACCCTAGGGTCGACGCCGGTCAACGCGTAACCCTAGGTCAACGCCAGTCAACACGTTGCGACCAAAGTCAACGTTTGACAATTCGAAACCCTAGGGTCCACGCCGGTCAACGCGTAACCCTAGGTCAACGCCAGTCAACGCGTTGCAACCAAAGTCAACGTTTAACGATTCGAAACCCTAGGGTCAACGCCGGTCAATGCGTAACCCTAGGTCAACGCCAGTCAACGCGTTTCGACCAAAGTCAACGTTTGACGATTCGAAACCCTAAGGTCAACGCCGGTCAACGCGTAACTCTAGGTCAACGCTAGTCAACACGTTGCGACAAAAAGTTAACACACGGTGATCCGAAACCCTAAGTCAACACAATGTGGCGGAGGTAGTTCAAAGTCAACTCAATGACACGAACCAAACTCAATTCATCAGCTGCAAACTCGAGACTCCGACGACGGCCAAGCGATAAACGCAGTGCCGAAAGAACTTCGGCTATTCGTCAAAACATCGAATAGACCGAAAATCGAAGGAGTCAAGAGTTGAAGCTAACTACAGGTCCTTACGCCGACTGAAGGCTAGACCAATCACATCCAAAGTATTCCAGCCTCTTCTATAAAAGAAACGAGTCCGGAAAGCTTTGGAGGGGGTATCTGTAGGCATCGAAAATTGCCTATAGGTCTCCACGAACGGTTCAGTGTTAAAGAGCGACGATGAACGTCACTATCCGATCCACAGGAGTTCAATTGACGTCGATGAACGATTGAAGTGAATCGACGAACTACGTGAGCTGATAGGATTTCGGAACAATGAAGACCCGGGCCAATCGGGAACCCGGTAATGTTCACAAAAAGGACAACGCCCTTCGAGTCTCGTTCATTCTACAGATAATCCAACTATTGGAACAGATAGAACTCTTCGTCAAGCTTCCAACGCACTTGGAATCACTCAAATCCGAGTTTGGACGAAGAATTTACAGCGAAAACAATCAAACATACGCAACGGAGCATCTCAGGCTGAGTTGGGACACCCGGGGTGTCTCGGGAAAGTCGAAACACCCCAGGGGTGTCTAGGAAAAGCCTAGGAGATAGGCGCTTCAAGCTTCTAGATCTCCTCGCGGATCGACGAAGCTCTGTCCGATTTTTCTGGATCAGAAGTTCCTAGATCCCCTCGCGGATTGACGAAGCTCTGTCCGATTGATCCGGACCAGATCTGATTGCCAGGTAGTCCACGGATATCAACGTCTCCGTCACAGGCCAAAGACCCACGCAAGCAAGAGACGATAAACGGATCTTGCGTTTATTTTCAAGAAAGTTGTAATTTTTATTTCTTTGTTATTTGAATTCATTTGTAACGACTAAAGTTTAATGAAATCAATGATGAAGGCAACTTTCGATGAAAACACATAGCATCGTTCACAACCTGATCGGTGTGTTCGATAGACATGAGCTCAACGTCACTTGACGGGATCTTAAGGATTCCCGCAAGTTTGTCGGCAGAAAATGAAATAGGAACATTCTTAACAGATGTAATGATGATTTGGAGACCATCAGCTGAAGATGTAACAGATAGGTTTGCATAAAGCAGATAAACAAGAAATGAGTATTAAGGAACCTTACGTTCCACATCTAACAGTTTATCCAAACCGACAGCAGATAAAATCTCATGAATGTTATAGATAGCTAATTCCTCATATTTGATATACCTACTAGGCAGGATTTTCAACTTACAAAGTTCCCTATATTTCTTAACAAGGGGTTTATACAGTAGAAAATCCTCATAATTAGAGGCAATGGAAGATGAGGAACCAGCATCTTGTTTCGATTTCTTTCTAGGAGGCATAATATCAGAATTAAGAAAAATAAGACTTGAAAGATCGGAACCAAACAGAAACCCTGGAAATAGACAATGAAACCCTAAGAGTGAATGGAAACAAGAAGGATGAGAGGAGTGATTACCCAAACAGATTTCCAACTGAGATTGATGAAGAGAGATGGTCGCGGTCTATCAATGTTGAGCTGCGGGCGACCGTGAAGGGGAAATCGATAATATTAGGGAAAATTTTTGAATGGGGGGAGATGAAGAGGGTCGGGTCTTAGAGAAGAAGGAGTGGCTTGGATCTGATATGAATTAAGATCAAGGGTGATGGAAGAATCGGGTTCAGAAAAGTTAGCAACCAGAAACCGAAACCCGATAAGAAAATAAAACCAAAACAAAAAATTCTCTTGCCACGACCGACCATAACAATTTGTAGAAACATTTATGGTCGACTGTGGCGGTCGACCGCGAGAGAAATAATATCAAAAGTATTGTAAAATCTGGATTTTTAGAAAATATTCAATTTGGACCTTTAAGAGAATTGTTTTATAAGATATATAAATATATATATATAAAAGTTTTTAGCTATTAAATCATGAAAATATTTTATTTTAGCTTAATAAAAACAAAATCACCATTAAAACTCAAAAACAACTATAAAACAAAAATCACAACGATAGTTATGAAATAAAACTCATTTTGGTACACAAATCATTTTGATACCACTAAAATTTGGGACATGACCCCTTTCATGTAAATCCAAGGTTCTAGGGTGATGAACCCGCTTAACGGTATTTTGTGCACCATTACGGTCAAAACAAAAATCGTAAACATGACCCATACGATTGCAATTTGTGCAATGTAGGGGTTTGAATGGTTTGCGTTGACCTAAATGATTTGCACGTGATTCATTTGCAAAAATAGATTTTTCTTTGTAATTATTTTGCAAACTTGAATTTCTTTTCAAATCGAAATAAAACATGGCCAAATGACCAAAACGACCACAATAATCACATTTGTACACATGAGCATGTTTATGATTTACACTATGTGTGTATACATGTGTATGTGATGAAGAAGCTTGATGGGATGCATAATAATGAATAGGTTTGTCAATTTTTTGTGCATTATGACAAAATTAAGTTAAATGGCCTTTAAGACCGCAAATAGAATATTTGTGAATTTTGTCATACATGTGTGCATAGTGAATAGGTTTCTTAGAAGAATTAACATTGAACTTTGCACACAAGTCCATAAGCTTTTTGTTATTAGCAATACAAGTGTTTAGTGTTGAATCTAAGGTAGATATTCATTTTCTCATTTGATTCAACTCATCATTGTGCATACAAGCATTGCTACTAGAAGTAGGATAAACATGATTATTCATCATAGATTTTAACTTATCTACTTCTAACATGGTATCACATTTTTCATGAAGCAAAGTAGCATTTTCTAATCTCAAATTTTCATTGCATTCTTTAAGAATTATATTTTCATTTGCAATGAAATTAAACTTAATGGCTAGTGTTTCATGAGTGAATTTTATATTCACATTCTTACTCTTTACATCAATATAGCAATTGTGTAACTTTTCAAACTCAAGAGCAAGCTCATCAAAAGTAATAATATCATCGTTGTCAAGCTTGCATACCTCACTAGGGTTTTCACCTAGTGGTAGAGTACATGGAGATGAGGATTCTTTAGAATTCAAAGCAGGATTTTCCAACGCTTGTTGAATAGCCTCCAAGTCCCCTTGATGTGCTTCAATGAATTTTTATAGGGTGTAAGCACTATCAAAATGAGTAAATTTGTTAGAAAATGATGAGTGAAAAGCACTAAACAAATATTCTAATAAAAGCTTGTTCATGTTAAACATTCTCTTATCATCTTTATTCCATTTGGATTTTTCCGAAATGGGAATAATATAATCATCCTCAATAATTTCTCATAAATCGAATTGTTTGAACAAAAAGTTTGAATCTAACATGCCATTGAGCATAGGGGAAAATATCCAAATGAGGAACAATATTAATAGCATAACTAAACTAGATGCATCATACATATCCATAATGATTATATGCAAGAAGCAAAATGTAATCAACACTAGATTAGCACAAAAACGATAACTTGGATCTTTAACTCAAGGCGATTAGTCTTTAAATCAAAGAGCACCAAGCTCTGATACCAATTGTTAGACCCTAGAGGGGGGATGATTAGGGTTTTATGCTAATCTAATCCCGATTAAATACCAATTAAAGTTATCTTGATTAAAAAGTTCTTGCAAGAACTATATGAGATGGATATGAGCAAGAATGATATGAATAAGCACAAATAAAATGTACGCTAAGCAAAAACACAAACAAACGATATGTTTACGAGGTTCGGTCACCACGACCTACGTCCCCGCTCCTCACCTCGAGGAGATCTCCACTATCACAATCCGGTTTGGAAGCTGGAACTTCTACACACTCGGTTTATAAGTTTACCGAAAACTTTCACACAACAAACACTATGCAATCATACTTTACACACTAAGTGTAGGAACCTAGCCCGTGTTCTCCTCCTCAAGTGCTCGGATGCAACCTCTCCCTAGGTTCGTCAACCGACGCCACTCCTATTGGATTCGACCCCCTCACACGCCTCACACTTCTCTCGGTACACAAGTGTATTACAAGTGATACTCAAAACAATGATTAAATACAATGATTTGCTCTGGATAACAAATGAGAACACAATGAAGCTCACACTCACTAAATCACACACCACTACCCACAATATATAGTATGGAATATTAAGCTCAAAACAGTGTGTGTGATAACAGTGAATGAAAATATGTAACTCAATAAATATAGCTAAATTATGAAAATGAAATTATAAGCTATATGAAAAGATGAGTTAGGAAAACATCTCAATAAACAAGAAGAACAGTAGAGGATGATGAGGATAGGATCCTCAGTTGAATTGAAGGCCTCTTCTTGTTGCAGAAAACTTCTTTTGAAACAGATAATCAGAATCAGCTTAAACAGCTCTTTAAACACACTTAGACTTTTGTTAAAACTTCATTGAAAAAACAAAACTTGGTATTTTGAAAGAGAAGAGCAATGGGGTATTTATACCCACTCAAAATATCAGCCAAAACCAACTTGAAAAGACCAAAATAGCCCTAGAGAATCAAATCAGAATATAGCCGTTGAGAAAGCTATGATGAGTTCGGCGGTCGACCGTGAAAATCTCGCGGTCGACCGCGAAGCACAAAAATACTGAAAAAGAACTTTCAAAGCTGGTGCTCGACCGCGACGGTCGACCGCGAAAGTCTCTGGATGGAGCCACGGTGGACCGTCACGGTCGACCGCGAACAAATAAAAGCCATACTAAGAAAATTAACTGCTGGCGGTCGACCGTGGCGGTCGACCGCAAACTGATACATGACAATATACAGGTTTTGGGCTGATTTCAAAATTACGTTAAAAATATCAAATCAATTCTAAAAATAGTAAAACTTTGGGGAAAGTATCTAATTGATAAAATAAACATGTTTGAGAAGGAATTTTTGGAAAAGCAATTTTCGTTTGTGAAAACCCACTGTTTTTGAAACGTGTTCATAAAACCTGTTTTTCGCGAACATGAAAATTGAAATATAACTTGTAAACTTGTATATATATATCATGCGTACATTATATATATATAATGAAGTGTGAATGAGCTGTAAACATGAAATAAAAACTATTATAACAAAGTTTGATGAAAAATCATTTATATGATAGAAAACGTCAAATCTGTGTTGTGTTTACATATTGAGCTTAAATATAAACATACAATATATGTAAGCAAACTACTCTTATACCTAGGTGAATGCACACACATGAACTTGAATGTTTAACTCTTGATTGTCGTGTGTTGAATTACCTGAAAAGAGAAAAACCAAACAACGGAAACTAGAAAACATATTAGCTATAAATTGTTTGACAAATCATCATCAAAACTATAGGGCCAACACTAGCTGTTGTAGTTTGGCATGAGAGAAGAAGAGAATGAATTGGAGATCAGTCGAAAAAAACCTGTAGGCCATCAAGAGAACTAATAATAAGATGAGAAATACTTCATCTCTTGTCCTTTACCCCCTTAAAACTGGTTAGAAATACTATACAACTTCCATTGTTTGTGTTTAATACGTGATTGACTTACTCTGACTTCACAACTTTTATCATGTAGCAATCACTACATGTACATGTTTGTACTGAACTAAAATTATGTTTCACCCTCCGCCACTCCCATGTCACCTATGGTAATTACCAAGTCATTGAACAGTGATACTTTTATCTGCTTTGTTATTAGTGCACCACATCTTTCTCTCTCTGTTGGAATAGCTATCAGTGCAATGCATGCCCTTGTGCTGATTTATGCTTTAGAAAGCTCAAGTTTTCAATGTGATGATGGGTATGAGAATTTATAGTGAATCTCAGGACAGGAATTATTTATTATAGAGGTACATTCTTGGAACAAAGGCCCTCTAGTAATAAAAAATAAATGTTCAAAGTTAGATTATTAAATTTGTTAGTTGAATCTATTTTAACCTCCTTGATTAATTTGATTTCTATTGTTAACTATAAATATACCCATTTTGTTTGCTTTGGGAGATCACTTCTAGGATTTAATATGGATTTTGGAATCAAATGCTACTCATAACTAGGATTGTTTTGCCTGCTATTATTGTTAAAGAATGTTAATTGAGTTCCTATGTGTTTATTTCTATTGGTAGCTGATATCAGTGTAGCACACCATTTTTTTGCTCGGACATCACTGTTGGGCTTTGTTGGTTTTTTGAACCGAATGACTTTCAACCTAAAAGTACCTAGGATCATTCGCTGAATATTCGCCACAAGTAACCTTGCTTATCTTGAATATTTGCTTAATGAAAATGAAATTCGTAAGTAGTACGCATCTATTAATTCTTCGCGATTTTGAATCATTCAATGTTTCTTATTTGTTACTCTGCTTGATTCATGCTATGATTTGAAAATGTTAACTTACCTGTAAGATATGCTGGTGATTTCTGAAAAGTTCCAGTAGATGGATTCCAAAATATGGCTGCTCACCTTTTTTTCAGCCTTTTATTTCAAATGCTTAGTCATACTTTATGTACTAATTACCCATGAGTTTGCTTATGTATGCTTTGGTAGGCAGTTATGCTTCTCAACACTGCCACTGTGATTTTCATAACATGTGAATCTAAACCTAGCTGTTATTATATTTATTCTAGTCTTAGAAAAATAGTTATGCTTTAAAGTGGCTAGTACTATAAAATAACTTTTATGCACTCTTCATTTGTTTGATTCATATACACTATTGGTAATATTTGATTCATATATTTTATTAATAATATGTCAATATATTTGTTTTCCTCCAGCAAATGCAAATATATTGACATATTATTAATAAACTTGACATATTATTAATACTTGACATATATTTACAAATTTCAAATATATTTACAAATACTTGACATATTATTATTAACAAACACAAATACAAATATGTCAAACTATATTTGTTAATAATATGTCAATAATACTTGACAAATGTATTATTAACAAATACAAATATGTCAATATACTTGACATATTATTAATAAAATAATATGTCAATACTTGACATCTTTATTAATAATATGTCAATATGTTTGTTTTCCTCCAGCAAATGCAAGTTATGGATAGAAGTAGAGATTGGATGTATAACACTTCTCATTTAAGTGCGGCGTATATTGAAAAAGTGAATGACTTTCTTAAAAGAGCATTTGCAAGAGCAGCTCAAGGTAATGAGATATGTTGCCATTCTCGTGTTTGTTGTAATCGTTTTTGGCGTTAGCAAAGTACTGTGTACGATCACTTTTATCAAGGATTTATGAAGAATTGTTACAAATGAGTTTTCCATGGTGAGGTGTTGCCATCAATCCATAGCGAGAGTGATGATGATGCGAACACGCATGATGACGTAGCTGGATCACTACATGATATTTTTAGGCCCACAGCAGAAGAGATTCCAGATATGAAGGCGAATGTATAAAGGAGGGCGTAGGAGGATTGACTGAGAATGTTAAGAAATTTTACAAATTAGTCGAGGAAGATTAGCAGGAGTTATTCCCAGGATGCAAAAAACTTTCTCAAAACTCTCTTTTATAATTCGGTTATACCTTCACAAGAGCATACACAGATTAAGCAATGAGGCATTTGATGATTCTCCGACTCTATGGAGGGAGGCGATTCCAGATATAAAGCTGCCAAAGTCTTTTAATGAAGCTAAAAAAATTATGAAGGATTTGGGTCTTTATTATTAAAAAATACATGCATGTTCTAACGATTGTATACTATTCTATAGAAGGGTAAATGAGAAACTGATTGAGTGTAGTAGCTGTGGCACTTCTTGGTGGAAGCCAAAGAAGGATGTGTAGCAAATGATTACACTGCACCATCCAAATAAGTGCATAATATTCCAATAAAGGCTTTAAGGTACTTTCCACTAAAACCTAGAATTCAAATGCTATTCAAGTGTTCTTTGCATGAGTTGGCATTCAAGTGAGCGCATGCAGGATGAAAAACTAAAGCACCTAGCTGATGGCAAGGCTTGAAAGGACTTTGATTCTAAGCATCCAAATTTCGCATCGGACCCTCGTACTATGAGTGGATTTAATCCATTTCGAACAATGAGTATTTCTCATAGTACATGGTCAGTTACCTTAATCAACTATATTTTACCTCTATGGATGTGCTTGAAAACGGAATATTTTATGTTATCTCTACTTATTCTAGGCCCTCAATCCCCTGGGAACAACATCGACATATACTTGCATGCACTAATTGATGATTTGAAAGAGTTATGGGAAGTCGGGTTACTTACATATGATGCTTCTATTAAACAATCATTTCAGTTACGTGCATTTTTACCTTGGACAATTAGTGATTTTTCAGAATCTGCAATGTTGTCCAGATGGAGTACTAAAGGCAGGATAGCTTGCCCTTGTTGTAATTACATAACATGCTCTCGATATTTAAAGTATAGCAAGAAAATGTGTTACATGGGTCACTGTAGATTTTTACAAAACAACCACCTATGGCGACTTAATAAAAGATCATTTAATGGTGAAGTTGAGCTAGGAGAACAACGAACATTGTTGTCTGGGACTAAAATTATAGATGAAGTATCTGATTTTATTAATGACTTTGAAAAGAAGCAGAAGAAGAAGGTAGATAAGAATTGTCCATGGAAAAAACATCAAATTTTTTTTATTTGCCTTATTGGGAGCAAAATATATGTCGACATATGCTAGATTTAATGCATATAGAGAAGAATGTGTGTGATAATATTATTGGCACATTGTTAGATATTTCAGGAAAGACGAAGGTGTAGGCATCGAAAATTGCCTATGGGTCTCCACAAACAGCTCAACGTTAAGGAAAGACGATGAATGTTACCATCTGGTTCACAGAAGCTTGATTGACGTCGACGAACGCTTGAAGTGAATCGGAAAACTATGTGAAGCAACGGAGTTTCAGAATAATAAAGATACGAACTGATCGGGAGCCCCGTGTCACTTACAAAAGACGAAATGCCCTTCGTGTCTCATTTATTCCACAGATGATCTAATTATTGGAGCTTATAGAACTCCTCTTCGGCTTTCCAACACACTTTGAATCGTTCAAATCTGAGTTCGGATGAAGAAGTTACGGCGAAAACGAACAAACAGGCATAACGGAACGTCTCAGGCTGAACTGGGACACCCGAGGTGTCTTGGCATTTGTGGAGCTGTTTTAACCATGATTAGTTTTGAATCTGAAGAAACTAAAAACAGTAAAGTTGTAGATATTTTTGTCAGCTTTCCAACTCATCTAGAATCAGGTCATTTGGAGGTCATATGAGGAAGTTATTCCTAAAATAGTGCCGAGACACCCAAAGGTGTCTCGGACCTGGCCGAGACACCCAAAGGTGTCTTGGAAATTGTGGAGCTATTTTGACCATAATTCGTTTTGAATCTGAAGAAACTCAAAACAAGAAAATTGTAGATATTTTTGTCAACTTTCCAACCCATCTAGAATCAGGTCATTTGGAGGTCATATGAGGAAGTTATACCTAAAATAGTGCCGAGACACCCAAAGGTGTCTCGGACCTGGCCGAGACACCCAAAGGTGTCTCAGAACTTGTGGAGCTCTTTTTACCATGATTTGTTTTGAATCTGAAAAAACTCAAAATAGGAAAGTTGTAGATATTTTTGTCAAATTTCCAACCCATCTAGAATCAGGTTATTTGGAGGTCATATGAGGAAGTTATACCTAAAGTAGCGCCGAGACACCCAAAGGTGTCTCGGAACTTTTGGAGCTGTTTTGACCATGATCCCTTTAGAATCTGAAGAAACTCAAAACATGAAAGTTGTATATCTCTTTGTCATATTTTCAATACATCTTGAATCACTCAAATCCGAGTTCAGATGAAAGAATTAGAGCCAAAATACTAAATAGGGTACAGACTGTCTCGCACAGGTGCGAGACACCCCGAGCTGTCTCGCACTTGGGACGTGTTTTTGACGGTTTTTGATCAGTTTTAACCACTCCGTTATCCCCTCAAGCCTATAAATACAAGCCTTAGGCCTCATTTTTTGAGGATCTGGAATTCTCGTGCCTCGGCGAAGCCCTGCCGGATTGAAGACTTAAAGTGCACAGATTTCAAGAGAGGAGGAGGAGAGATCGGATCTAGTTCTTCAACGCAAGAGAGAGAGATTCGTCAAATCTACATCACCCGCATCCAATCCTTAGTATTATCCCGTTGTGGTAATTCTAAGAAGAGCAATTATCTCGCTTTTGTCGAGATAAGCGCTACAGTTTTCTCGATCCCCTCGCGGATAGACGAAGCTCTGCCCAATTTTTCAGCAATCAGATCTGATCGACGGTGGTCCACGGATAAACCCCGGCACAGGCAAAGATCCCACGCAAGCAGAAGACCGATGAACGATCTCTGCGTTTGTTTGATAAAGTTGTAAACTTTTTATTTTCATTGTGTAAGGAGATCTTATAAAAAGATCAACTTTTTATTTCATTCGAGTTTATTGTAACGACTAAAGTTGTAATAGATTCGATAACAATGGAAACATCAACTTTCACCGCAAACAAACTGGCGACCACAGTGGGAGCCAACAGCTTCGCTGCCGAAGCTGTCGTGCCGCAGCCGATGATCAAGATCCCGGTGCTCGAAGAGGTCGAATACGAGTTCGACCAGCAGAAGTTCGAGGAGTATGTCTCCTCCTCTTCCTCCAGATCTGCCTCTCTTTGCAGATGCAGGAAGGCCTCCTCCTCCAGGAAGATCCGCTGGTCTTCAGATCTGAAGACCCAAGAAGATGATCTCTCCGCCGTCGCTGCTGTAGTTACGCCTCGCGACGATCCGCCAGCTTCCAAAGAATCCAGATCCAACGTTCGTGACAACTCCTTGAAAGTCGAGGAGTTGCCCATTGAAAGTGCACCAGTGTTGACGAAGAGGGCTTGTCCAAGGCGCCGTCAACGTCTCGCACATCAAATGGCCAAGGCTTTGAGGCCTGTTGACGGGATCTGCTATAATGCGGATCTGAAACTCAGAAGGCGCAAAGTGTTCCAGCAACAAACTTTGGGAACCTCCTCCCAACCACCTACTAATGAATGGGTTTGTGTCAAACGAAACCGTTCAACTCTTGAGGAGCGCATCCATAAGCGCCGCGCACTGTTAGCGCAGACGAGGATTCTTGTACGGAAGGCACAGGAATTGCAGAAGGAAAAGGTGGCCAAAAAACCACCAAGATCTAAGCAAGTCTGGATGCCAAAGGCCAAGTCAACGTTTAAGGAAAAAGCATCCGAGTCTGCTCTCTGGCCTTTGTCAACTCCAGATCCCATTCCTATTGCTCCCACACCTCCTGTGAAGCTCTATGATAGCGTGGATCTCCCCAAATCTAGAGTCCCATTGAAGGATCGTGTCGGTGCCCTACCCGAGAATCGAGGAAAAGCGCTTATTAAGGAAAGCTTGAGACCGTTGAAGGAGCTTCGAGCAAACATCCGGACTGGGGGTCGTACGCGACCTCCTAACAAATTAATTTCTACAACAGCCCGCTTGGAGGGACGTGCAGAAAACCAGGAGTCCGTTAAGGTTTCACCCTCACAAGGGTGTGATTCCAAACGTGTGACTCTTGTAGATGCCAACAAGGCAATGTTCGTCAGATGACGACGTTATACCTGAGGAGTCGTGCCAGCACACGATACGTTGCTCCGGCAATCATGCCGATGAGTTGTACTATCGGACTGTGGGTACGAACAAATCTCGAAAGAAAGGTACCCGAGAAACGGACTCTCATTGTCCGTGTACTAAAATTATCAGGGCAGTATTATCAGCGTGTAGCTGCCCCAAGACCGCTCCACAGAGGGTCTCGATATTTGAAAGGATCTCCCCCAGAACGCCAAAGACCAACCCAAGGCGTTTCTGTAGAAAAAGTCCAACTATGCGAGATGATGAACTTCCAGAAGTCACAGTTAATATGGTTGATAAGGGGAAGTCAACGCGAAACTTCAATCCTCGTCATCTTTCGGACATATCCCAACGTATAACTCGGTTACGGTCGGGAACCGTTAGACAAAGGGACTATCAGAGGATGAATCAAGGATTATCCTCGGATGACGAAGTGTCAGATGCTAACTCTGCAGTCGCTTCTGACAAAACGGTATCCAGCCTAGGTCAATCCCGCGAAGTGTTGATGATTAGCACAGAAGAGGTCACTAAAATGGTTGAGGATGCATTGGCCAAACAAAAAGAGAACTTCAAGTTCGAAATGGAAATGGCCATGATGCGAATGAGGGAAGAGCATGATCAACAAATTTGGGTTCTGTCCAATCAAGTCAGAGTTGAATCCAGCCGTCGCACCCAGAACGCCGCAATCGACAGCGATCCAGAAGTGGACGAAATCATCATGGCCGACGTACCTCCCAAAAATATTGGATGTAGTTCAAATGCACCCCCTTCAGATAACAACGCTGGGGGTGGTTCCGCCAAAGATAATAACACTAGGGTTGGTCCCGCTAAGGACAACAGGACTGGGGGTGGTCCCACCAAAGATGATAATGCTGGTGGTGGCCGCATTATTCCTCTCAGAAATTGTCCAAAACAAGATATAAATGAGGATGAAAAGATGAAGGATCTCGAGAGCAAAATCGACGCTCTGATGTCTGCTCGAGAGGTGAAGAAAACCGGCATTCCGTATCCTTACCCGAAAGAGTGGGATTCGATCCCGTATCCGGCGAAGTTCAACCTGATCAACTTCACGCCGTTCGACGGGAAGGGTTCCCCCACTCAGCACCTGATCTATTTCAAGTCTCATTTGGGAGTGATCTTTGGCAACGAGCCTCTGATGGTTCGGTCATTTGTTGGCACCCTTCGCGGGTCCGCCTTCGATTGGTACCTCCGCCTTAAGCCCGGGAGCATCAACAGCTGGGAGGACATGGAAAGCATGTTCCTCGCTCATTTCTTCGATGATGACGCCGAAGTGTCGATCAGGACCCTCTTCGATGAGAAACAAAAAGACGGAGAATCGGTGGATACCTTCATCAAACGCTTTCGCAATCAGGCAATGAACTGCAAGGATCCCGTCACGGAGGAATTCGTCTTGCAAACCTGTCATAACAACTTGTCCATTAACATCTTGGACGTTATGGGAGTAGAGCCACTCAATACCTGGAGAGAGTTGAAGGCGCGCGGAGAGCAGGCCGAACGATTCCTTAGGAGGAGGAAGGTTGAAAGATGCCAACCGATGACTAATCCTCTGAATCCGGGTCTCGTTTCCCATAATGAGGGAAAGACACCAACAACAGTTGTTGACGTTAATCAGACGTCGCAACAGCAGTCCCGAAGACAGCAGAATAGTTCAGATCCAAGGCTCCAAAAAGAGTACTCATTCAAGGACGAAGACGTTCTAGCCATCTTCGAGACCCTTCTTGAAAGCAATAAGATCAAGCTGCCGCCCATCACTAAGCCCCCAAACCAAACATATGATGGAATAGGCCTAATAGCCCTACTTATTTAAATTTGCTCGTCCATTTGATAAAATCATAGCGGCTTTTTTCCAAATAGTATTCCATCCATACGATATTCTTCCCAAAATTTTTTTGAATATTAAAAATTTGTAAAGCCAGCCTAAATACGAAAGCTAATGGTTGCATAATAACAGCCACGCATAAATAATATTGTAGCCATTCATAAAAAAACTGTAACATTTATTTAAATGTATATATAATTGTTCATCATCTCAGTTATTCCATAAGTGTTACCTAGAACTAGAACTATGAAGCATTAATAATTATATAAAATCAGCTTTTATAATGCTCTATCATATTCTCATTGCCCCCCTACACTTAATATTTGCCATAGTGGAATTCCACCTATTCGGGTCAATATCTTTTGCGAATTAGTCTGGCTTTACGATTTTTTCTTTTACAAATACTGTTTCATCTTTAAGTTCTTTGTTCAGAAGTATTATGCATATAAGCAATTGCTTCTAATCCTTTTCTATCATGATATTATAATTTCAAGTAAATGCCCAACTGTTGAACAATTAAATTTAAAATATGCAGATACACCTAATATGTGAAAAAAGATCACCATGGATTCAATGGGCAAGTGACAGAGTTAATCTGATAAAATCAACAGCTACATTGTTTATGTACTTGCCATTATGCGTAGTTGGAAAGAGCAAATATTCTGTTCTGAAATTTCTTAATTTCATAAGTTCTTCAATTATTAGAATTTGCAACATTAATACCTAGTATTGACTCTTCTATTGTAATTAAAAGAAACAACTCTTTTAAACATTTACGCAATTTTATCAATTCCAGTGTGCGGCGTGATACATAAATATCCAGTTGTGGCTGCTTCTATGGATTGTCCAAATATCAGATAGTTAAGAGGAATTTTACAGTTTAAATTTATAAAAAATTGAATGCAAATTATTTTTGCCTTGTTCCCCCTTGCATAATATTTTAAAAATATTTTCACGTTGACAGGTTTAACGAGATAAAGTTTTGTTTTAAATGCTTAGGATAAAAAACCGATCTTCTAACTATATCTTCAAATTCATCACTCTTCTACTAATTTATAAGGAATATTTTTTTTTAAGAATGAGTTAAACCTGATTACTTTATTTCCTGGCTCTGCGAGCGTTCATAGGTTCCAACTACCGAGACTACCAGAAGGGCAGCTGATTGAGAAATTCACTTAGATTGCTCGGATATCACCTTGTAGGAGTCTGGCCTTTTTGTTGTGTGTATCTAAAGTGGCGTTTGAGTCGCGTGTGTTGTGGTGCTGCCTCTTATGATGCAGCTGAAAAATCTTGTCACGCACAATGTACACTTAGCCTTCTGGGTGAGGCATCCTACCGTGTTCATCCTTGGCCTGCACGTCCTGATCTTCTCGTAAAAAAATTCTACACATCCGCATCTTTAGCTTTTAGGAGCCTTGTACAGATGTCGTCGGCACCGGATTCGTCCGTGATTAACTTCGGTAGGAGTTAGACCAGCTAGAGGACTCATTCAAGATCGGCAGGCATAATGTTGTTGCTGTTCATAATCAGCATCCGGAAGCCATTTGAATGAAAGGATTTTAGATAAAGTTATAAGAGCTATAAAGCAGTATACTCGAGTAGAAGTAGTATGAGTTTTGGGTGCTGAAGAAAACAAATACATAACCCCGCCTCTGATTTGATAGAGCAGTCACCTATAAGCAATGCACCAAAATTATCCTCAACAAAAATAGCCGTTTTTACCGTCTTTGCCGGGCACAAAACTGGCTCAAAAGATAGTTTATGGCCCGCTTATGCCGTCGGTCGGCTTGCCGCCCGGTCCCCCGCCCCTGCCCGGCGCGACTGTTTTGCGCTCACATACGGCTCACGAGAGTGACCGTTGTGCCGGCGCCGGGAAGTCTGGGGCCTCCGGTCCCCGGCCTGCCTGGCCCGGATTTTTGTCCATCATGCTCGGGCACTTTCCGGGCCGTGGCCGGGCCCGGCCGGGGCACCGCGTGAGGCCATAGCCCGTACCCGGGCCCGGAAAACCCGGTCAGGCCCGGCATTCTGTCCGGCCGGACGCTGTTGGCGCCGCTGCGGCCCGCGCGTTCCGAGCCGGCGGGCTTTTTGGACAGGCCTAGTTATTTGGTGTTATGATAAAAGCTTTTATTTGACCTTTTTTGTCTTATTTAACAAGGAATGGTAGAAGTAGTCACATGGGTAGCTTTGTTTTTGGTTTTTATTAATTTCCTTTTTATTTTTGGATAGAAGGCAATGAGTGATCAACTGACCGGTTGAATTATATTTGAGTGTAGGATCAATGGCTAGGTTTCCACTGATAAGTAAATAAAAACTAAGAATTTTCTTCTTTAGTTGATTATAATGAAATATCAACCTATATATTTATAGGATTAAAATTTCATCTTCTATAACAGCTTTTAAAATTAAAAATTAGAATTTAAATTCAAACAAACTTCTAATCGTACTACAAATACTCTATCCTTCTAGGCTAACATTCATACTAAATCCAAAAATTAAATTTTAAAATTTTAAAATATAACCAAATAAAATCTAAAATCCTAACAAAATTTAAAAATATATAATTTGAATTTCTAACAACTCTATCTATAAAGTCTTCGGATTTTGTCTTGCATCACTAGTCATGCATATTTTTAAAATAAACTCTCATATTTGGTATTAGTGCTACTAACATTTAGGTAAAAGTATCATATACTAGTTACATTTGTAGTTTTGCCCCCTATGACAAAAGTTTCTGGATCCATATATCCCTACCATTATCCTTTATTACAAAAAAAAGGATAGATATTGATATCAGACACGTGTGCAAGGGAACTCTTTCATGGCTAATGGTTTTATGACAAAGGGAACCCGCTCGTGGTAGAGTGAACTCGGGGCCTTAAGTTGAGCCTTTGCTGAGTTCTCTGCTTTATGTTTCTCTCAACCTCTTTCAAAAAGCAGTGGAAATATGGGTGATGCATGGGTGATGCTCACGTATTCGTCATGTGGGAGGTGTTGATGATAATGTGGCGTTTATACATATTTTTATGGTATAACAGATTCGAGTAACTAATAGCTAATTTCAAGGAGTGTATCCACAATTGACCCCTGTTTACGTGATCCCTTTTAGTTCCTCTTATCCTTCAAGTATTTTCGCATTCAAGCTTGGAGTACTATGGTGCATAAATTTGCAGGAAGGAGATATTTACTCGAACTTTTGAGATTCAAGCTCACTTATTAGTTGCAGAAGCCTTTAGGGTTCTTTTGGCTTGGGCATAGCATTATATTTAGCAAAACTTTGCAAATGTTTAAGCTTTATTTCTATTTGTTTATACATGAGTCTCATTCTCTGTCAAAACTTGGGTTCCTGATTGCATGTGGAATGGTTCTTTTGAGACCTTGATGCCTTCTCCACTGTGGCATGAAATGTGAAGGTGATGAGTCAGAAATGCACAACATTCTCAATGCACCATATTTGCTACAGGAATGGTCAGAAATGTATTTTCAAAGATGCAGAGATAAAAACTTTTGAGAAAACTTAGTTTTTTCTGTTATAAGCATATCCACGTAATGTACCATATGAGGTATAATATAACATACTCTACTTTAGTTACCAAGATAACAAAACATAATGAATTTGATCCATTAAGAAAAAGAAAGTTATATTACAAAGGTGTGAAACAGAATAAGATGCACCCTTGACAGACAGCTTACGTTATTTGATTGTACATGTTGATGATGTCACAGAAAAAGCTACATAGAGTCATTTGAAGTTAAACAGGATCAGGTCTTCTTCGTACAAGCAATTCTGACTTGAGAATTCTTGATTGTTATCACTAAAAGCATTGTTCTTGAATGTTGATCTGGTTCCTCAACTTGCATCCTCTTCTTGAGCCTATCCACTGCAGGCTTTTTCTTGTAGACCAACAGGAACAAGAAAATAGAAAAAACTGAATGTTATTCTCTATATCATATTTTATCATTTTGCTTGTAATTGGACTCTTCCTCATACATAAGGAAAATATTGGATGCTCGCACCCTGATTGGATGAGCTTCAACTACAAGAAAATGAAAAGTTAGAAATTTTCTAATAGATTCAGAAACCTGAATACATTCATGACATCTCATAGCCAAAAGCAAAATTCAGATAGGAAAATAGTTAATGCCTATCATTAAATAAGCATGATAATAAAAGTCTATTACATGAAATAATAGAGGAACTTGTAACATAAGCATCCATAAAGGGTAAAAATATTTAAGAGGTACTAACTAATTTCACTGATTCCAAGAACAGTTTAGAACTCAACAAGATGAGAGACAAATAGAACTTTCTTTTACCATTTATCACTAGCATTTACTAGATTCACTACTGGATTTACACCTTTTAGCGATGGACAATTCTGTCACTAAAGGTCTAAATTCCGTCCCTATAAGTGAGGGTCCATAATTGAATCTTTAGCGACGGAAATCTCGTCGCTAATTTTCAGTGACGGGATATTAGCGACGGTTTTTTCGTCGCCATATTTTTTTAAAAGAAATAAAAAAAGTATTAACAACGAAAAATTCTGTCGCTAAAAGTGATATTAGGGATGGAATATCCGTCGCTAAAAGTTGTATTTATTATTTTAATTTTTTTTCGTGTCCGTTTTTCGTTGCTAAATATATATTTACCGACGAAAATCCGTCGCTAAAATGATATTAGGGACGAAATATCCGTCGCTAAAAGTTGTATTTATTATTTTAATTTTTTTCCGTGTCCGTTTTTCGTTGCTAAATATGTATTTAGCGACGGAAAATCAGTCGCTAAAAATAACCACTATTTTTTTAAAAATATTTTAAAAATTGAAAAAATCCTGTACAATATCGATAATAAATTTAAAAACCCTGTTCAATCAGCAATATAATATTCAATCCCATATATTTCAAAAAAACAAATAAAATTTTCTCAACAGGTACATAATAAAT
>NW_017973076.1:0-21897 GCF_001876935.1 Asparagus officinalis | reverse complement strand
AGATTTTGAACTAACTATATCTAACAAACTTGCTCATTTTGATAGTACCTATATGTTATGGAAACAAATAGACGACCTATATGTTATGGAAATAAATAGACGCACATCAAGGAAACTTGGAAGAGATTTGACGTGTTTTGGTGTATTCCACTTTAAGTGAGAGTGGAGCTTTATCATGTACACGACCACTAGGCGATAGCCCTAGTGAGGTATGCGAATGCGAATCAGATAGTGAATTATCTATAGTTAAACTCGCATGTGCATATGAGAAATTAATGAAAGCCTACAACAAATTGCATCATAATTTTGTAAATTTGAAAAGAAAGAATGTAGAGCTAAAATCTGATCATGATATGCTAGCATCCAAATTTGGTATCATTGCAAACAAAAATGTGACACTTAAAAAAACAATGATAAATTGAATTTGGAAAATAATAATTTGACTTCAAAATGTAAAACCCCGAAATTTCTATAATGAATATATGTGAATTATTAATAGTGAATAATTCTCTTATGATAAATAATCATATATATACATATATATATCAGACGAATGTGATTATCTGTGTTTGAGAACCCATCAAATGATTCTATGTGAGAGAAACCGAGTCATATGTCCAGCATGTCAATTTTTCGAGCAGCAGGCTTTCTTTGGGCTGCGCGGTCGACCGTGGCGGTCGACCACACAACGGTCAGAGAGTTTTCTCAGGTTCGGGTTCAAACGGGTTTCGGGTCGGGTTTGTGAGTTGGTATATAGGCTAATATTCCATTGGTAGAATTCGCTTATAACAACAATTATCAGGCGATGATCGGTATGGCTCCATATGAGGCATTGTACGGGAGGCCCTGTAGATTGCCGATATGTTGGGCGGAGCCAGAGGATAGCTTGATGCTTGGGCCAGAGCTAGTGAGGCAGACTACCGAGAAGGTAGCAATGATCAGGGAGTGGATTTTAGCCGCTCAAAGTCGGCAGAAGAGTTATGCAGATAAGAGGCGAAGACCCTTGGAGTTTCAGGTGGGAGACTCAGTCATGCTGAAGGTATTGCCTATGAAAGGCGTACAACGATTTGGACGACGGGGGAAGCTTGCGCCGAGATACATTGGACCATTTCAGATTCTGGAGCGTGTTGGAGTTGTGTCATACAGACTAGATCTTCCAGCATCGATGTCTAGTATACACAATATGTTTCATGTTTCTATGCTCAAGAAACACTTGCGTGATGAGGAGCAGCAGCGAGTATTGGATGCGCCAGAGATTGAGCTTCAGGAGGATTTGACTACTGTCGATATTCCGGTTCGTATTCTTGCCAGAGAGGACAAGAGACTTTGAAACAAGGTAATTCCCTTGATGAAAGTTCAGTGGAACCAAGGAGGCATTAAGGAGATTTCTTGGGAGCGCGAAGAGGATTTGCGTCGCGACTACCTACACCTGTTCGAATAGGTAAATTAAAATTTTTATGATGTGTATCTTGTATGATGTTTATATCTTTAGTTATATTTACATTTAACACTAGAATGGGAATATTCGTGCTTAATTCTTAATCTTTCGGAACAAATGGTATATATATGGGGGGGTTCCTTGTTTGGATTTTTCACCTGATGTACTAGTTCCACTAGATTAGGGTTCGAGCAGGAGTACTACCATTTTAGATCGTTAGATATAAATAATTTTATATGTTCATCTAGTAGTTCATTTCGAGATTCGTATAATTTCCAAATTTCGAGGACGAAATTCCTTTAAAGGGGGGAAGAATGTAAAACCCCGAAATTTCTATAATAAATATATGTGAATTATTAATAGTGAATAATTTTCTTATGATAAATAATCATATATATACATATATATATCAGACGAATGTGATTATCTGTGTTTGAGAACCCATCAAGTGATTCTATGTGAGAGAAACCGAGTCATATGTCCAGCATGTCAATTTTTCGAGCAGCAGGCTTTCTGTGGGCTGCGCGGTCGACCGTGGCGGTCGACCACATCGGTAGACCGCACAGCGGTCAGAGAGTTTTTTCAGGTTCGGGTTCAAACGGGTTTCGGGTCGGGTTTGTGAGTTGGTATATAGGCTAATGTACCCGAGAGAGCCCCTCTTGGATCTGAAATCAGAAACCCTAGCCCCCTCTTCCCCCTCAAACCCTAGATTTTCGTTTTTGGTGATTTTAGAGGAGTTACAAAGGGTTTTCAGCGGGATTTGTCGGATTACAGCGAAGGGGATCAATCTCCTGCAGATCTAGGAGCTTGTTTCTCACCGAGGCGAGTAACATCTCGCCCAACTTCACCCCTTTCTATTCTAATGCTTGAATTTGAGTTTTTACTTGGTTTTATGGGCCAAAAATCGTATTTTTATAGATACAATAGATCTCTTATGACACATGTTATAAAAAGCAAATGTTTTCAGTTTTAAAAGTTCACCAATGAACTCTATTATAGAGATCTAGATCTGAATATGTTTTAAAATGAGAAAATTTCTGTTTTTATTGTTTTAACTCTACATAGATCATGTTTTAATATGTTTGGGGATCTTGGTAATGATTTCTAAAGGTGTAAACTTTCATTTCTATCCGTTATATGACATTTTAAGATTTGTCATGTTGCTGTTAACTCAAAGAAAGAGAAGTTTTACAGGTTTCGAAGCTGACAAAAACCAGATCTGGGTTTCTGTCTGCCTCGCGGTCGACTGCATCGGTCGACCGCTGGGCGCACAGCAAGGGCAGAACACGTCTGCCCTCTGCGCGGTCGACCGCGGCGGTTGACCGCGATGTCTTGGCGGTCGACCGCACCGGTCAACCGTGAGCATATACGCTGAACAGTGAAGTCCATCTCCGTGTGCGGTCGACCGGTGCGGTCGACCGTCGCACAATATTGTGCACAGTTGGTTTTTGCTGAGTGTTTCATGTGTTCGAGCGATTCCCTCGATTATCTGATACTAGTGTTCTCTGTTTCCATGAATCTAAGCATGATAGATGACCCGAGGGCACCAAATTTAGAATTTATACGTCGGGACGCGTGTGAAATTTGTATAAGTATATTCCTTCATACATCTCATTGATGATTACTATTTGGTCCATGTGTTGGGGAAACCATGTCGTTTCAGTCCTCGTGTTGGACTATAATCCATTAAAGTCCTCGTGTTAGACTATAATCCAATTCAGTCCTCGTGTTGGACATTTACCTATTAGACCATGTGTTGACCATTTGTTAAGCTATGAGTGCGACACTTATCTGAATCAGGACACAACACTTGTGTAAATTTTTTACCTTTGACACTTATTTGGTTATGACATAACAGAGTATTTAAATTCTGAGATGGGTTGCATTCCTCTTTATTATTGTTTCTGTATTAGACTTTGGGTTTGGTATTTAGGGATTTACAATTTGAGATATAAGATATATACATGAGGGTTTCCTTGTTTGGATTATTTCGCTCGACGTACCCATGCTCGTGTTGTAAATTTCTAAATACTAAAACTTCTTTTTAGTTAAGAGTTATGAATTTGAGACTTATTATGTATTAACTGTATTTTCTTATACAACGAGCCATTTTCCCTTGGGGTTGGTTGTGATGTTGCTCGCTAGCGCTTTGACGCTCGTTGTCCCTCCCCATTTCAGGTAACGAGCCAGGAGCCCGGAGAGTCGCAGGTTGATGGTGACATACTTTAGTGCCCAGTTGCTTATTTTTAGTTATGTTTTATTTTGAGCTCCACTTTAGATTTTTGTTAGTCATTTGAGAACTATATTCTAGATGTTGTAAAGGCGGTGTGCCTTAGTTTCCTTTGCTCAGACTTTCTGTATTTGAATATTGTGAGAAACTCCAGTTTATTTCTTCAGACACTGAACGTGTATTTCTATTTGTGGGATGATGAGATATTAATGTGGTCACTATCATTTCTTCAGTTATTCCTTGTATTATCTTCTACTTGCTTTTGTACCTGCACCTGTTGTTAACTCTACTAGATAGATGTTAATTGTGATGGTGAAACTTGCTATTGCACGGTGTGGTGCAAGGTAGGTTTGACATTCTTGGTTTCACCTTGGACTGCAGCCTTGTGTGAACCCAGGGGCGTCACAGTTAGTATCAGAGCTCTAGTTCCAGTATCATTAGGATCATCCTGTGTCGAGTCGTGGAGCTAGGATAAAGTTTCTTAGGATTCATGTATAGAGTCCGTAAGGAATTCCTAGTATGAGTGAGGGCGATATATGCGTATACCTCAAAATTTGAGATTTTTTTTTGAGAACTATCTTGTGTAAATTCAAAGTATTTGTGTGAATACTATATGTTGGGAAAATTTCAATGTGATACGTTATTTATAAAGGTCCATTGTGACTCATAAACTCTCATTTTCTTATGACCAGAGAGATAAATGGCAGGACGCGATAGACCTCGTACCCGTAGAGCTAGCCAGGCAGAGTCACAGCAGACTCCATCAGAGCAGCAGCTAGCTCAATCCGAGCCTCAGCAGGCTCCACATTGCCTGGATGACAGCCATTGAGGAGTTGGTGACGACTCATATAACACCACGGACACCACCACCACCGGTAGCTCAGCAGCAGGGGATACCTGCCGTTCCTGTCAGAGAGAGATCCCCAAAGATCACACCCACAGCCATTCCTCTAGCAGTCCCAGATAGAGCCACAGAGCAGGAGGCTTGCCTCTGTATGGTGGAGAGGTACCAGAAGATGAGGGCACCAGAGTTCCAGGGGTCACCAGACCCCCTTGCAGCCCATAAGTGGAAGGAGGATGTGAGCAACATACTTGACATACTCAGTGTGGATTCAGTTCAGAAGCAGAGATTGACATCCTATAGCCTGAAGGGAGATGCTGGGAGATGATACCGACTTTAGTTTACCCCAGAGCAGAGGATGACCCTCACCTGGGAGGACTTCATATACTTCTTTGATGGGCAATACATTTCTTCTACAACACGGACTGGGAAGGAGCTCGAGTTGTCTCGATTGACTCAGGGGGACATGTCAGTGGCGGATTTTGAGAGCCGATTCATGGAGTTGCTACATTTCACGGGCATGTGGCAGACGGGAGAGCGTCAGGCTCAGAAGTTCTTAGCAGGGCTTCGCCCTAATCTCCGACGGTACCTCGTGTCGAGGAGGTTTTATTTAGTTAGGGAGGTAGCTGAGGCTACCACTTCTCAGGAGATCGAGATTACTATGTTCCACAAGGATAAGGAAGGGAAGGCCAAGACAGGACAGAGTGGGGATAAGAGCAAGAACAAGAGCCCTTTTCTGGACATCAGCAGCAGCATCAGGGCCCTTATAAAAGGGGACCCCAACAGGATCAGAGAGCTCATCAGCAGCGCAAATTCCAGGGATCTTGTTTTAATTATCACAAGGTCGGACATAAGGCATCAGAGTGTCGTAGCGCACCAGCAGGAGCCCAACAGGGCAAGGGTCCGAACTAGCAGCAGCAGCAGTGCCAGCAGGGCAGAGGTCAGGGCTAACAGAATAGGCTTGAGGCACCGCCAGTAACTCAGAGGACTGAGGGGCAGATTCGAGCAGTTCAGGAGGTTCCTCAGGGGTAGATTGTCCCATATTCTCCATCTCCAGTAGCAGAGCAGTCTTTAGGCACAGGCAGGGTATATGCGGTAGTTCCCCGTGATCATGGAGCCAACGGAGCCGTAGTGGAGGGTACGTTCTTTGTGAATTCCTTTCCCGTCCGTATTCTTTTCGATTCGGGAGCTTCGCATTCTTTCATCTTGCATGCATTTATGGATAGACTCCAGCTCATGGCTCAGCCTCTAGACACCCCTTTATCAGTTTCCACCCCTTTAGGTGAGGTATCGCTTCTGGAGAGCGTTTGTAGGAGGTGTACCGTCAGTTTGGACGAGTCAGAGTTCATAGTTGATTTGATAGTGTTGCATATGTCCGAGTTCGATGTCATCCTTGGTATGGATTGGTTGTCTTCCTACCATGTTAGTATTGACTGCTTTGCGAAGACAGTCAAGTTGCGAGCGTCCGACGGGTCCGAGATGATTGTAGCCACCTCTCAGGGCAACCGATTTGCAGAGTCATTTCTGGCGTACATCGAGGAGGTGATGTGACGGGATCAGGGTGCTGAGTTATTGGAGACTAGAGTTGTCTCGGAGTATCAGGATGTCTTTCAGGACATACCTGGATTACCTCTAGTGAGAGAGGTAGAGTTCTGTATTGAGTTGCAGCTAGGCACAGTCCCGATATCCCGCACACCCTATCGCATGGCACCAGCTGAGATAAGGGAGCTTCAGACCCAGTTAGACGAGTTGCTAGCTCAAGATTTTATTCGCCGGAGTCATTCTCCGTGGGGCGTACCGGTCCTCTTCGTGAAGAAGAAGGATGGTAGTATGAGATTATGCATAGATTATAGAGAGTTGAATAAGGTCACGATCCGGAATAGGTACCCACTACCTAGGATTGATGACTTGTTTGACCAGTTGCAGGGAGCGCGGTATTTCTTGAAGATTGATCTTCGTTCTGGCTATCATCAGCTGCGGGTTCGGGAGATGGATATTCCTAAGACCTCTTTTCTTACTCGATATGGGTCCTTCGAGTTCTTGGTCATGCCATTTGGGTTGACCAATGTACCCGCGGTATTCATGGTTTTGATGAACCGGGTTTTCCGTCCCTTCTTAGATCAGTTTGTGATCGTCTTCATCGATGATATACTCATTTACTCGAGATCAGAGGCAGAACACGAGGAGCATCTACGAGTAGCTTTGAGGACTCTGCAGGAGCATCAGTTGTATGCTAAGTTCAGCAAGTGTGAGTTTTGGCTTTCAGAGGTCAGATTTCTTGGCCATGTTATCAGTAGGGAGGGTATAGCAGTGGATCCAGCTAAGGTCGCAGCAGTTCTTGATTGGGAACCACCGAAGACGGTGATAGAGATTCGTAGCTTTTTAGGCTTAGCGGGCTATTACAGGAAGTTCATTCAGGACTTCTCGAAGATTTTGACGCCGATTACACGCCTTACGAAGAAGGGTGTACAGTTCATATGGAGCATGGAGTGCCAGAAGGCCTTTGATATTTTGAAGGCTAAGTTGACTACAGCGCCGGTTCTGACTATTCCGAACAGTGACAGGACATTCGTGGTGTATACAGATGCATCATTGGCAGGCTTAGGAGGCGTCTTGATGCAGACTCAGAGGGTAGGAGGAGATGGGTTGAGTTTATTAAGGATTACGAGTTCGCGATCCAGTATCATCCGGATAAGGCGAACGTCGTAGCAGATGCATTAAGCAAGAAGCGTTGGCACCGGATTTCGGCTTTGAGGTGTTCACTACATCGGGACCTTATCACTCTTAGCCAGTTTGATTTTAGACCCGAGATTGGAGGAACCAGTGCATTTTTGGGAGCTGTGATAGTGCAGCCATCTTGGAGTGACAGAGTTGTCAGAGCTCAGTTGGGAGACTCTTAGATTCAAATCCGAAAGGAAGAGATTTCCAAAGAGCCTAAGACTGATTGGACCATTGGAGCTGATGGAGGTCTACGGATAAAGGGTAGATTGGTTATGCCAGCCAGTGCAGAGCTGAAGAGGGAGTTATTTGATGAGGCACACCGTACTCGGTACACAGTGCATCCAAGAACCACCAAGATGTACAAGGATTTGAAGAGACATTTCTGGTGGAGCGGTATGCGTAGAGAGGTTGCAGACTATGTGGCTAGATGTTTTATCTGTCAGCAGGTGAAGGCATAGCATCAGAGACCAGGAGGGACACTTTAGCCTTTACTCATTCCAGAGTGGAAGTGGGCAGACATTTCTATGGATTTTATTGTGGGGTTGCCGAAGTCGAAGAAGGGGAATGATTCTGTTTGGGTGATAGTGGACCGGTTGACGAAGTTAACACATTTTATCCCTGTGAGGACCACTTATACAGCAGAGGCTTATGCGAGGATCTTCATTCGGGAGATAGTTTGACTTTACGGAGTTCCGGACACGATCGTATCGGATCGAGGATCGATTTTCACTTCACATTTTTGGAGGAGTTTCCAAGACTCATTTGGCAGCAGGCTATCTTATAACAGTGTTTTCCACCCACAGACTGATGGTCAGATGGAGAGGGTGAATCAGGTATTAGAGGACATGTTGCGGGCATGTATCATTGACTTCCAAGGCAGCTGGGAGGACCATATTCCATTGGTAGAATTCGCTTATAACAACAGTTATCAAGCGACGATCGGTATGGCTCCGTATGAGGCATTGTACGGGAGGCCCTGTAGATCACCGATATGTTGGGCAGAGCCAGAGGACAGCTTGATGCTTGGGCCAGAGCTAGTGAGGCAGACTACCGAGAAGGTAGCATTGATCGAGGAGCGGATTCTAACCTCTCAAAGTCGGCAGAAGAGTTATGCAGATAAGAGGGGAAGACCCTTGGAGTTTCAGGTGGGAGACTCAGTCATGCTGAAGGTATCACCTATGAAAGGCGTACAGCGATTTGGGCGACGGGGGAAGCTTGCGCCGAGATATATTGGACCATTTCAGATTTAAGGGCGCATTGGAGCTGCGTCATTCAGACTAGATCTTCCAGCATCGATGTCTAGTATACACAACGTATTTCATGTTTCTATGCTCAAGAAACACTTGCATGATGAGGAGCAGCAGCGAGTATTGGATACACCAGAGATTGAGCTTCGGGAGGATTTGACTACTATTGAGACTCCGGTTTGTATACTTGCCAGGGAGGACAAGAGACTCAGGAATAAGGTAATTCCCTTAGTGAAAGTTCAGTGGAACCGAGGAGGCGTTGAGGAGATTTCTTGGGAACGCGAAGAAGACATGCGTCGCGACTACCCACATTTGGTTGAGCAGGTAAATTAATTCTTATTATGTTATGTATCTTACTTTATGTTTATATCTTTGGTTATGTTTAATTAATTCTTATTATGTTATGTATCTTACTTTATGTTTATATCTTTGGTTATGTTTACATTTAACGCTAGAATGAAGATATTTTCGCTTAAACTTTATGTTTATATCTTTGGTTATGTTTACATTTAACGCTAGAATGAAGATATTTTCGCTTAATTTTTTATCTTTTGGAACACATGGTATATGTATGGAGGGTTCCTTGTTTGGATTTTTTGCCCGATGTACTAGTTTCACTAAATTAGGATTTGAGCGAGAATATTACCGTTTTAGATCGTTAAGTATAAATATCCCTATATGTTATCTAGTAGTTCATTTCGAGATTCGTATAATTTCCAAATTTCAAGGACGAAATTCTTTTATAGGGGGGAAGAATGTAAAACCCCAAAATTTCTATAATGAATATATGTGAATTATTAATAGTGAATAATTCTCTTATGATAAATAATCATATATATATATATATATATCAGATTTTTGTGCTGCGTGGTCGACCGACGCGGTCGACCGTGGCGGTCGACCGCATCGGTCGACCGCACAGCGATCAGAGAATTTTCTCAAGTTCGGGTTCAAACGGGTTTCGGGTCGGGTTTGTGAGTTGGTATATAGGCTAATGTACCCGAGAGAGCCCCTCTTGGATCTGAAATCAGAAACCCTAGCCCCCTCTTCCCCCTCAAACTCTAGATTTTCGTTGTTGGTGATTTTGGAGGAGTTGCAAAGGGTTTTCAGCGGGATTTGTCAGATTTCAGCGAAGGGGATCAATCTCCTGCAGATCTAGGAGCTTGTTTCTCACCGGAGGCGAGTAACATCTCGCCCAACTTCACCCCTTTCTATTCTCATGTTTAAATTTGAGTTTTTTCTTGGTTTTATGGGCAAAAAATCGTATTTTTGTAGATACAATAGATTCCTTATGACACATGATATAAAAAGCAAATGTTTTCAGTTTTAAAAGTCCACCAATGAACTCTATTATAGAGATCTAGATCTGAATATGTTTAAAAGGAGAAAATTTCTGCTTTTATTGTTTTAACTATACGTAGATCATGTTTTAATATGTTTGGGGATCTTGGTAATGATTTCTAAAGGTGTAAAATTTCATTTCTATCTGTTATTTAACATTTTAAGATTTGCCATGTTGCTGTTAACTCAAAGAAAGAGAAGTTTTACAGGTTTCGAAGCTGACAGAAACCAGATCTGGGTTTCTGTCTGCCTCGCGGTCGACCGCATCGGTCGACCGCTGGGCGCGCAGCAAGGTTAGAGCACCCGCGACGGTCGACCGCGACGTCTTGCCGGTCGACCGTGAGCATATACGCTGAACAGTGAAGTCCATCTCCGTGTGTGGTCGACCGGTGCGGTCGACCACCGCACAGTATTGTGCACAGTTGGTTTTTGCTGAGTGTTTCATGTGTTCGAGGGATTCCCTCGATTATCTGATACTAGTGTTCTCTGTTGCCATGAATCTAAGCATGATAGATGACCTGAGGGCACCAAATTTAGAATTTATACGTCGGGACGCATGTGAAATTTGTATAAGTATATTCCTTCATACATCTCATTGATGATTACTATTTGGTCCATGTGTTGGGGAAACCATGTCGTTTCAGTCCTCGTGTTGGACTATAATCCATTAAAATCCTCGTGTTGGACTATAATCCAATTCAGTCCTCGTGTTGGATATTTACCTATTAGACCATGTGTTGACCATTCGTTAAGCTATGAGTGCGACACTTATCTGAATCAGGACATTGACACTTATTTGGTTATGACATAACCCAGTATTTAAATTCTGAGATGGGTTGCATTCCTCTTTATTATTGTTTCTGTATTAGACTTTGGGTTTGGTATTTAGGGATTTACAATTTGAGATATAAGGTATATACATGAGGGTTTCCTTGTTTGGATTATTTCGCTCGACGTACCTATGCTCGTGTTGTAAATTTCTAAATACTAAAACTTCTTTTTAGTTAAGAGTTATGAATTTGAGACTTATTATGTATTAACTGTATTTTCTTATATAACGAGCCCTTTTCCCTTGGGTTTGGTTGTGATGTTGCTCGCTAGCGCTTTGACGCTCGTTGTCCCTCCCCCGAGCCCTTTTCCCTTGGGTTTGGTTGTGATGTTGCTCGCTAGCGCTTTGACGCTCGTTGTCCCTCCCCATTTCAGGTAACAAGCGATGAGCCCGGAGAGTCGCAGGTTGATGGTGACACACTTTAGTGCCCAGTTGCTTATTTTTAGTTATGTTTTATTTTGAGCTCCACTTTAGATTTTTGTTAGTCATTTGAGAACTATATTCTAGATGTTGTATAGGTGGTTTGCCTTATTTTCCTTTGCTCAGACTTTCTGTATTTGAATATTGTGAGAAACTCCAGTTTATTTATTCAGACACTGAACATGTATTTCTATTTGTGGGATGATGATTTATTAATGTGGTCACTATCATTTCTTCAGTTATTCCTTATATTATCTTCTACTTGCTTTTGTACCTGCACCTGTTGTTGACTCTACTAGATATATGTTAATTGTGATGGTGAAACTTGCTATTACACGGTGTGGTACAAGGCAGGTTTGACATTCTTGGTTTCACCTTGGACTGCAGCCTTGTGTGAACCCAATGGTGTCACAAAGTATCACAAATCTAGGGTTTAAACAGCTATAATTACCATGATAACTCAAAAAATTTAACTCTTAGGGTTTAAGCATGATTAGAACATGATTAAAGCATGATTAATAAGCTAAAAACAAAATTACAAGCAATCCTAATGATCATGATCATGTTACTAACATAAACAGCGAGTATAAACATCAGATCTAGTAGTGGTTTAAGTTTTGTCATCAAAAATCTACTTTTTATCACTTCGGTTTAAGCTTAAACATGTAAAACATCAATCTAAACATCTTAAAATATTTATTCACTAAAGGGAAGGGTTTGGATACAGATGATCTTGCCTTAATCTCATGTGCAAGCCTCTGAAACAAATAACAAGTAATCAGAAGTGCAAACAACCCGTTCTCCCTTGCCACACGTCGATGATCTCACCCTCGTGTCGGTATTTTGCTTCACAAAGCTCACAAAACTAATAAGAAATTGATCTAGGTTTTTTGAGGGGAGAGGGTGGCTTCTAGGATTCAGAGATATCATAAAATAGAAAAAAATTCATATAAAACACATGTATTTATAGAGGAAAACCTGAAACAAACCCGTTTGACCCTAACCAGGAAACCTAGTCTAACCAGGAAAAGCACATTCGGTATTTTCACTATAAATTTCATATCCGACCTCGGAATGAGGTGATTTAAGGTTTGTTGAAAATATGTTGAAGAAACCTACAACATTTTTCTTTTGAGTTTTTCCAGATTCAAAGTTCATCGATGTGTAAAATATATAAACTCTTAACTGGTTGTTTTTCTAGATTTCAGGCTCGTGTATATTGTGCATGATTTCACTCATATATTCACATATATACATTGAATTGATCTCAACTCAATTTCTAGCATACTCAAACATCAATAAATGTTATTTATCACCATATAACATATTTATTATTATTTATCACTATATTTTTAAATTCACAGGGTTTTACACTATACTTAATAAATCTAAAGTAAAATGTGATAAAAAGATAGTACTTCATAAATCTTAAATAAAATTAACTAGTAGATTCAATTCTAGATTTCTATCTTCTCTACTTGATTTCTTCCATATTTTACTTGTTTTGATTTTCCACTTTTTATTATTTTTTTCTTTTCTTGATTTTGTTCTTTTCTATTTTCTTTATTTCTCCTTCTTATTTAGTCTTTATTTTCTTTTATTTGTTTACTCTTTTTCTCTCCTCTTGTTCTAGTTTTCTTTTATTTGTAAATAATCACACACTCTCTATATCACTTTCATTTTCACTCCTTGTTGTCCACACACAACTATAGGATTGAAATTAGAACATTTCCTTCACATCTTCCTCATCAGATCAACAATGTATTTATACTATAACTTGATTGTACGCTTGCAATCTTGACACATTTTCACACACATCAAATATCTTATTTTAGAGATAATATATTTATAATTCTAATGAGTATAAAATTTTCTCTCTAAGCCCTTATACATAAATATAGGGTTTTCCATGTGGGTGAGAGAGAAAATATATGGATACATTCAATTGCTGTCATCTCCTTCTCAGTTCAAAATACATGTGGGAGCTTCGCATCAGTTGCACAGTGAGGACGCCCTCTGGCCATTGATAAAGAAGATATGACAATCCTACATAACTGATCCATTTGGTAAACTCTAGACTTGTTATTTTTATTCCTTAAATATATTCATAATCCTAATGAGTATAAGTTTTTCTCTCTATGCCCTTATACATAAATATAGGATTTTTCATGTGGGTGAGAGAGAAAATATATAAATACATACAATCATCGTCATCTTCTTCTCTGTTCAAAATATATGTGGGGGCTTCACACCGGTTGCATGGTGAGGACGCCCTCTGGCCGTTGATCAAGAAGGCATTGCAATCCTGTATAAATTATCCGTTTGGTAAACCCTAACTTGTTGTTTGGATCACCACCTGGCTTGGCATTAAGACTCCGTTACAGACATATCATCTGAGCCCAAAAAACCCGGTTTTTCAAGGCCGGGCGTAGCACGTCTATGGTAGTTTTCCGGTGGTTTGATTTTGGAAGCTATCAGCGACACCCTCTTAACCTTCACCAAAAAATCCCCATGCTTCAAAAGAGGGCGCGGGCCGGGCAAAGAGAATTAAGTTCGTCTAATTACTTTCACTTTATTTCTAGGCACTAAAATGCTAGGCTTCATACGTTCTACTACGCCCGGCTACTGCTCCCACTACTGCTTCGGCAGCGTCAGAAGCTCAAACATCTGGAGCAAATAATTAAAGCATCCTAGCTCTTCTTTATTTTTACTGTGCATAATCTAGTTGTAGATTTATCGCATTACATTTGTATAGTTATCTGGATCCTACCGATATTACCCCCTGCTGGTAGGGAATCCGCTCCCGGGTCGTCGCTCTGTTGCGTCTAGCCCGTCCTCTAGGCACCCTTGCTTAAATTCTCTTGCGTAAATTTATATATATGCATGTATATATATGTGTATCCTTGCGTAAATTTTCATACATGCACGTGCGTGCGTTTGCGTGCACACACATACACTATATACATACATACATACAAATACACACACATGTATGTATGTATATGCATGTATATATATGTGTGTGTGTGTATAAATATATATGTTTTAAATCTTATTGTTTTAAATTGTTTAGCTATAGGTAGTTCACAACGGATAAGTATAGAAGATAATTAGTATTAGAATAGATTAATATTTAAATAAAATATTTAAAATAGTTTTTCTGATATATTATTAATATTATTTTTTAAATTATTGAGCTATTGGTAGTTCACGTGGTATTAGTATAAGATATAATTAGAATAAGGATAAATTAAGATTTAAACGAATTATTTCTCGAACTCGTGCTGTCACGCCCCGAAACTACAGCGGAATATCATAAAATACGGGGTATGCGACAGCAGCGACCCGTGCACGAGACAAGTCTTATGCACAAGTCAAGCCTGGCAAATCATATCGCATAGTTTATTTTCAAAATATTCATAAACCTACTGATGATAGAAATCAGAGCAACTATATATATATAATTGGTACTTACAGCCCACAAGCTCACCGTTATAAGTATTTTTACAAAACAAAACGAAATATGCTGAAGGTAACATCAACAAGAAGAGGCTCTCCATATAACGCCTCTCAGCCAAAAGCTCAAACCAAAAGTCGGCTAATAGGAAGCTACGCCGGATCTGAAAAATATTAAAAACAACGGAATGAGCTAGCGCTCAGTGAGAACATTTCCCACTAGAGTTCCTAGATAACTAACAAAATAGTAATAAGAATAATTCTCATAAATAATGAATTGCAAAATTTGCATGAGAAATTCAAAGATAATAAACTACGATCCAAATATCGTAATATTGTCATTTTTAAGAAAGAATACAACAATTATATTTCCTTTCTCATGTGCAACCGAATAAATTGTGAAATTTCTTGGAATCAAACTCTTTTTGAATCAAGGTAAACATTAAAGGGCCAATACAAAAGGGCCAAGGCCAAATACAGAAGGGCCAAATAAAGGTGTATTCACCATATGGCAGGCAGAACCAATCCATAGTGGACTATTTGAGGGTTTGAAAACATCGAGATCACATGTCAAATGAGAAATACTTTGCATATCAGAATTTGCATATATTTCAAATGAAATTGACAAGGTAAAGCTACTCATTTCAGTTAAAGCAGATTTCAGATATTTACTTTTTCTTTTATCAGATACTAAGTTACGGCAAATCTTTGAATCCGTTAAACGGTTGAAATACGTTCCAATTACTTCATCAAAACTTTCAGATAAATCAAAGTCTACAATTATTTAAAAATTGCATGAGAGCCAAATTTATTTTTCCATATTTTACATAAATTCAAATTGACTTTTCATATATTGTACGAGGCTACCATCATATTATAGGATAGACCACAACAGAAATAGGTCAAATCTTTCTATACATGAAAAGACATATTATTTATTTATTTATTTTTATCACAAGATAATTCAAATATAAAACTCATGCAATTTCATATTATAAAATACTAGTGAGAAATGAACACACCTCTAGTGGTCACGATATTCTCGAAATATTAGTCTCCCGAATATCAGCCAGAACCTATAGTGTAAGATATATGACTAACTATTAATTCAGAACAAACATATATTATAGGTAAATCAATTCATAATCTAGAGTCTAATAAACTCAAATATAATCAATAATAATTAAATTATGCAGGGCATATGAGTTTGTTGCTATCTCTAGTAATTCATCAAAATTTTATAATTCTCATATACTAGCTTTTGGACTTTTTAGTAATTTATAATAATGCAGGGGGTTATAGGGAATTTATCAAGTCTAGAAGTTATTGTTCATTCATCAGATTGGACTCGTTTACAACTGAATAAAAAGGCAGGGGTTTAATAAATATTTTTTTAGTCCTTTTTCAAACTATAAGGTTTGTTTCAAAAAAATTTCATGGTTCAGGGGGCTTAAAGCAATTTTCCTCCCTTTATAAAAAACCCCTGATCATCTTCCTCCCCCTCTTCTTCTTCGTTTCTTTCTCTTCTTCTTCTTTCTTTTTTTTTCCGTTCCTCTCTTTCTCCTCCTCTGTTTTGTTTTGAAAAATTCCTTAGGGACCCAAAATATGGGACCAATAGGTGGGACAAGTGAGATGTCCCCTTCCTATTGGATAATGAATTGGCCATCATTAATGATGGCCAACTCATTATCCAATAGGAGGGGGACACATCACTTGTCCCACCTATTGGTCCTATATTTTGGGTCCCTGTAGCAAAGCTCTTTTGTTTTTTTTTTCTCCTCTCCTCTCATCTCTCTCTCTTCCGTCTCTCTCTCTCTCTCTCTCTCTCTCTCTCTCTCTCTCTCTCTCTCCTCCTTCTTCTCCCTGTCTCTTCCTTTCTTATGACTCGCCAAAGCATCAAGACGACGACAGGGGGGTCGCCGGAGACCAAGAGTGGCCGGTGTCAGACTCTTACCGAAACTAGGGTTAGTCTATTTTTCTTTTTCTTAGTTTGTTTCATGCATAATAAACACATAAGAAAAGTCCTTTTTTGAAAACCCTAGATTTTTAAGTTCATGATCATAACAACTTAACTCTCTTACTTATTCTAATTGATTCGATTTACTATGAAATTGGAAGAAGATTATACCTTAGGAGCTTGATTTCCACTTTCCCCTTCTTCTTCTTCTTCCTCTTCTTCTCTCTCTGTTTTCCTTTCACTGTCTTCTTCCTCTTCTTCTTCTTCTTTTCACAACTTTAATTTAGGTTTTCAGAGGGTGGGGTTGAAGAAGATGAGATGATAATCTCTGTGTTGTTTTCTTTTCTCTTTTTTTCTGAAATTTTCTTTGATTTTCTCTGTTTTATATTTCCGTTTAAGAGGTGCCGGCCCAAACTGTCGAATGGTTTCAAGCCACCAAGTCATTAACGTGGCAATTAATCAGGGGTTAGGGTAAAATCCCTAAAATACCCTTAATTAGCTAATTAATCTGTAATTAAGAAAAAAAATTCTTTATTAATCAAGTTTTAAGACTTTAATTAGTTGGGTTACTACACTCTTCCCTCCTAATAAAAAGTTTCGTCCTCGAAACTTAACATACCTATATCTTGGAAGAGCTCTGGATATTTCTCTCGCATAGAATCTTCAGTATCCCAAGTAGCTTCTCTTTCAGAGTGATTCTTCCACTGAACTTTCACATATTTGATTATTCGGTGTCTAAGTACTTGTTCTTTATAATCCACAATACGTTCTTGTCTTTCTTCATAGGTCAAATCTGGCTTGAGCTCTACTGGAGACAACTTAACAATCTCATTTGGATCTCGGATGAACTTTCGAAGCATCGATATGTGAAATACATCGTGTACTCCAGACAGGGCTGGTGGTAATGCTAATATGTACGCCACTGGACCAATACGTTCTAGAATTTCAAAAGGACCAATGAATCTCGGGCTTAACTTCCCTTGGATTCCAAATCTTTTCACTCCTCGAGTAGGCAAAACCTTTAAGAAAACATGATCGCTTACTTGAAATTCTAATTCTCTTCTTCTTTGATCAGCATAACCCTTCTGACGACTTTGTGCCGTACGAAGACATTCTCGAACTAATTGAATTTTATCAATTGCTTGCTGTACCAACTCTGGTCCAAGAAGTTTTCTTTCTCCCACATCATCCCATTTAATAGGAGATCTACATTTTCTTCCATAAAGAAGTTCATATGGTGCCATCTGAATGCTAGCTTGGTAGCTATTATTTTATGCAAACTCAGCCAAAGGCAGATAATCTTCCCACGATCCTTTCATCTCCAGAACACAACATCTCAACATATCTTCTAGTGTTTGAATTGTCCGTTCTGATTGGCCATCTGTCTGTGGATGATAAGCTGAGCTGAAATTTAATTTAGTCTGCAGAGCTCTATGCACACTTTTCCAGTATTCTGATGTGAATCTAGGATCACGGTCAGAAACTATTGATATTGGTATACCATGTAACCTTACTATCTCATTAATGTACATCTTAGTCAGCTTTTCTAATGAAAATTTCATATTGATAGGTAAAAAATGTGCTGACTTTGTCAACCGGTCAACAATCACCCATATTGCATCATTCTTTCTCAAAGATTTTGGAAGGCCAGTGACAAAATCCATGGTGATCTTTTCCCATTTCCACATTGGTATGTCCAAGTTATGAACTAATCCAGCTGGTCTTTGGTGCTCAGCCTTTATTTGTTGGCAAGTGAAACATTCTGCAACATAGGTGGCAATTTCCTTCTTCATATTATTCCACCAATATATTTCCTTCAGGTCTTTATACATTTTTGTTGATCCAGGATGCATAGTATACAGAGAGTGATGTGCCTCTTTTAGAATCTTTTTCTTTATCTCTGGTATGTTAGGCACACAAACTCTAGTTCCAAACCTCAATGATCCATCTTTATGTATCATAAACTCTCCTCGTGTGCCTTCTTCCACATCTTTCTTTATCTTCAACAGTTGGGGATCATTCTGCTGGTTTGCTTTAATTTCCTCTAGCAAAGAGGGTTGTATTACCATATTTGCTAATTTGACTCCAATTTGGTGGATTCTAATTTCAATTCCAGTACGATCCAAGTCCTCCAATATTTTTCTTTGAGAAGTAATTAGGCAAGCTAAATTACATGAATTCTTACGGCTCAAGGCATCAGCAACAACATTTGCCTTGCCAGGGTGATAATGGATGGTCATATCATAATCTTTCAGAAGCTCCAACCATCTTCTTTGCCGTAAATTCAACTCCTTTTGGGTAAATATATATTTCAAACTCTTATGGTTAGTATATATATCACAATGTACTCCATATAAATAATGTCTCCAAATTTTGAGAGCAAACACTACTGCCGCTAACTCAAGATCATGAGTGGGATAGTTTTGTTCATAAGGCTTTAACTGTCTTGAAGCATATGCTATGACTTTTCCATTTTGCATAAGTACACATCCCAGTCCTCTTCTAGAGGCATCACTATAGATAGCAAAGCCTGTGTCTCCACTGGGTAATGTAAGTATTGGAGCAGACACTAATCTACTTTTTAGCTCTTGAAAGCTTTTCTCACATTCATCTGACCAAATAAATTTAACTCCCTTCTGAGTAAGACGAGTTAGAGGTGAAGCAATACGAGAGAATCCTTCCACAAATTTTCTATAGTAGCCAGCCATACCAAGAAAGCTATGTATCTCCATCACCGTAGTCGGTCTGTCCCATTTAACAATGGCTTTTACCTTTTCAGGGTCCACAGAAATCCCTTCCTTAGAGATTACATGCCCAAGAAATGCTACTTCCTCCAACCAGAATTCACATTTCTTAAGTTTCGCATACAATTGTTCTCTCTTTAATGTGTGCAACACCTGCCTCAAGTGTTCTTCATGTTCTTCTTTACTTCTTGAGTATATCAGAATATCATCAATAAATACCACAACAAACTGATCCAAGAAAGGTTTAAATACCCTATTCATAAGATCCATAAATGCTGCAGGTGCATTTGTGAGCCCGAATGGTAAAACTAAAAATTCATAATGACCATAACGGGTTCGAAATGCAGTTTTTGGCACATCTTCTGGCTTAATCTTTAATTCATAGTAACCAGAACGAAGATCAATCTTTGAAAATACCTGAGCTCCTTGTAATTGATCAAATAAATCATCAATTCTCGGTAATGGGTACTTGTTCCGAATGGTTACTTTATTCAACTCACGGAAGTCAATACATAGTCTCATACTTCCATCTTTCTTCTTCACAAATAACACTGGTGCACCCCAGGGTGACACACTCGGCCGAATGAAGCCTTAGAAATAGGACTCGTACTAGGTACTAGGTCGATTGAAAATTCAATTTCTCTATCTGGGGGCATCCCTGGAAGTTCATCTGGAAATACTTCTGGAAATTCTCGGACAATTGGTATTTCTTCCAAGCTTGGTTTTCCATCATCAACCATCTCAACTGAAGCCAAATAACCCATACATCCACTCCTCAGCGCTCGATGTGCTTTAAGGGCTGAGATGATTTTTAAGGGTTGTTGAGACTTTCCGCCCTCAAAACAAAATTCGGGTTGGCCAGGAAATTTGAATACTACTTTCTTTTCTCGACATAAAATAGAAGCATGATTTAAGGATAACCAATCCATCCCCAATATGATATCGAAATCATGCATTTCTAGCATCATTAATTCTACGGGGAGTTCCTTGTCGAGAATATAAATTTTACCCCTACAACCTTGAGTTGATACTAATATGTTACCCATAGGTGTACTAACAAGCAATTATTGTTGTAGGGTATTACAAGGTAATTTGTTTCTCTTAACAAACTGTGCAGCAATAAAGGAATGCGATGCACCAGAATCAAATAGTACTCGAGCAGGAACTGATGCAAAAGTTAGCGTACCTGTCACCACATCCTTGTTTGCTTCTGCTTCCTTCTCAGTCAAAGAATAAACTCGGGCCTTGGCTTGAGGATACCGATTCCCACCACTGGACTGGCCAGTCTGGAAAATATTCCGAGATGGTTGTTGTAGGGGACAATTTGCTATCTTGTGATCTTTCTGACCACATCTCAAACAAGCTCCAGTATTTCTCCAACAATTTTTCGCTTCATGCCCAAGTTTATGACAAACATGAGTTCAAATGCACTGACCGTCTTTCGGATGTCCGGTCGAAACCCTTCCTCGAAGCGACGAGCTCTATCTTCCTCATTACCCAACAAGTGAATGGCAAATTTTGACAGATAAGTGAACTCTTCTTCATATTCAGCTACTGTCTTATCACCTTGCTCCAATTTTCGAAACTCTTGTTCTTTTTGTTTGCGAACAGTTGAAGGAAAATATTTTTCATAAAAAATCTTTTTAAACTCCTCCCATGATAACTTGTATGCTTTCTCTCCCAACGTCCTGACCTGCATTTGCCACCACCCGTAAGCGCGGTCTTTTAACATGTATACTGCATAATCAACCTTCTCCTCTTCAGGGCATTTCATGTATGTGAAGACCTTCTCCATTTCTGTGATCCAATGCTCAGCAATCATGGGATCAGTTGTTCCCTCAAAACTGGGTGGAGATAGTTTCTTAAATTCTCCCATGCCACTTCTTAATTTTGGGTGCTCCTCATTTTGACCATTTGTTCGATTATGATCAATTTGATCTTGTTGTCTGGTGACTACAGTTGTCACTGCTTGCAGCAGATCCATCAACGCATTGTTATCTATTGGGTTCCCGGAAGTGGATGCACGAGAAATTCTAGATCTCATCATTTCACCTATTGTCTGGTTTAGATCCTTATCTCCATTAGGAGGGGTTTGCTCATTACCTGGAGCCATATCTTCCTATAAATAATAAAATATTTCAGTCAACTATTATACAAGGAGAAATTCCTAAGTCAGTCACATAAATGTAATTTAAGTAATTAGGAACTCAATCATTACTCAACATAATAACATAAATCAGTATTTACAAACCAAAAGTATATTATTAATATTTAACTTTTTAGTTCATACACATATCTGAGTATATGGGTTTATATATACATATTTTCTACCAAAATGTCCTACATAAACCAAAAGAGTGACTATGAAAACCCATATACTGATATTACAAAATTGCCCTAACAGTTATGCTCTATTTCCCTGAAGAAGAGGAACTGCTGGAACTAGACTTCTCCTCAGTTGGTTCAGTTTCCTCTGAGTCTTGGCTATCAACAGAATTGGACATTGGATCTGGATCTATGCCGCTAGTCCCCCATCCTTCAAGGTCAAGATCTGGACCAATGCCTAGGCTACTCGACTCACCCACAGAGGGGGAAAGTCTCTGATCATCACTAGGAATCTGGGCTACAACGGACTCCATGTCGGAGGGGTCGGATGAAATCATAATGATTGAA
>NW_017973075.1:0-4753 GCF_001876935.1 Asparagus officinalis | reverse complement strand
ACAAAGAAGAATTTTTAGATTATTCTTTAAAAAATTAACTTTTAACTCCACTACTCTAGAAGCCAAATACACAAAATTGGATTGTTGAAGACTCTTTGGGTTTCTTACATTGTCATAAGCTCCAAATACAAATCCAATAAAACAACACCTTATAGGATTTGATTTTTTCTTCTTATTGGAAAGTTTATGATATCTATACTATTATCTAAAATTTCTTCCCTTTTGAACTACCAGTTGGCAAAAGTTCCACTTGCCACCTAGAACTAAACTTGGAAAAATGCTGAATATTACTCTACAGTTTAAGATAACGTGAAATAAAATTGTAAAGATTTCAATCTTTTTTCCCTGTTCTGATGGGGATAAAACTATGCTAAGTTGCAAGTGCACAATAATTAAACTATAGTATTTATTGTTTGGGGAGAAAGTTGATTTCATTGATGAGTTCATTTACAACTTCAAACGTTTACAACAAACTCAAAGAAATAGTCTTTTTATAAGACTTTCAACAAAAATTATAACTTTCCTTCCAACAAACGCAACACACATTTATCCTCCGCTGCTTGCGTGGGATCTTGGCCTATGATGGGGATATTGATATCCGTGGACTACCATACGATCAGATCAGATCTGGAGCTTTATTGATTCGTGAAGGAATCAAGAAACCGAAACAATTATCTCGGCAATAGCGAGATAATCACTCTTCTCAAGATCACCGCAACGGGACAATCTCAAGGGAAGAAACTGGGAACTGTAGATCTGACGAGCTCCTCTTCTGTATGATGACAAACTTGATCCGATCTCCTCCTCTCTTCTGAAATTCATGCTCCTTCAGTCTTCAATTCAGCAGGGCTTCACCGATACTCGAGAATTTCAGATCTAAAAAAATAAAGCCCTGGGGCTGTATTTATAGGCTTTGGGACATCTGTTTTTGGATAAGAACGATCGATTCACTCTTATCTTCAGTTACAACCACTTAACCACATTCTTGGATGATATTTTATCAGTTAAAATAAATCTAGGCGGTTAACGGTCAAAAAATAGCTCAAAACAGCCAAAAACAGGTTTTCGAGGCTGCGGACGCCCGTGGTGTCTTGGCTTTGGCTTTNAGCCACGCCGAGACACCTAGGGTGTCTTGGTTTTGGCTCTGGGCACCGTTCTGTGTGTCCCGTTCGTTTTCGTCATATTTTCGTCGTTCGAACTCGGAATTACGCGATTCAATATGCGTTGGAAAGCTGATAAGAATATCTACAAGATCCTATGGTTGAATCATATATGGAGTAGACGGGGATGATGGGCACTTCGTCTTTCGTAAGCGATGCGTAGCTCCTGATCAGCTCATGTTTTTGTTATTCTGAAGTTTCGTTGCTTCACACGGTTCGTCGACTCACTTCATACGCTTGTCAACGTCGAATAAGCTTATGTGACTCGGATAGTGATGTTCATTGTCTTCTCTCAGCTTCGAGCTATTTGTGGAAACTTATAAGCAATTTTTGATGCTTACAGATACCCCATCCAAAGTGTTTCAGTCTCGTTTCTTTTATAGAAGAGCCTGAAATACTTTAGATGTGATCGGTCCAACATTCAGTCAGTGTAAAAGGACCTGTAGTTAGCTTTGATTCTTGACTCATTTGATTTTTAGTCTATTCAATATTTTAACGAATAGCTAAAATTCTTCCGGCGTTGTGTTTATCGTCTGGCCGTCGTTGAAGTCTCAAAAAAACTGGTGAGTTGATTTTGGCTCATGTCATCGAGTTAACTTAGAACTGACTATTTCTGTCACAATATATTGACTTAGAGCTACGCATTAAACGGTGTTGACCTTAGGGTTTCGGATTGCTAAGCGTTGACTTTTCGTCGCAACACGTTGACCAGCATTGACCTAGGGTTACACGTTGACCAGCATTGGCCTTAGGGTTTCGGATCGCCCGATGTTGACTTTTCATCGCAACACGTTGACCGGTATTGACCTAGGGTTACACGTTGACCGACGTTGACCTTAGGATTTCAGATCACCCAGCGTTGATTTTTCATCGCAACGCGTTGACCGACATTAACCTAGGGTTACACGTTGACCAGCGTTAACCTTTGCTATAACGCGCTGAGCGACATTAAGACAGTTTATACTCGTACGTTTGCTAGATTTTACATAGTTTAAGCTCTTAAGGCATTAGAGCATGGCAGTCCCAAATGTTGGGGCTGCAGGACCAACTGTTAAAGCTGATTCATCTACATGTATGAATGTTATCGGATCCTCAAGTCATGAGACCAACTAATGGAGCTGGTGCATCAATGACTCTCACATTTATAGGATTTTTGGCAAACCCTCAGCCACCAATGGGTTTGATGAGCGTTTACCGACTACCGTTTGATTCGGGCTAGCATGTGGATTGTTTAAGTCCGTTCTGCATGTAACGTTATGCTAAGAGAGTTTACTCCCTTAGTACTATGATATTGAATACGTAGACTTCATCTTTCTCACGCGTATAGACTACCCGGCAACACGTATTAGGCGCTGACTTATCTCTACTTAGGCTTCGGGATAAAAGTTCCCATACTCGGATTCGGGTGTCTTTTTTAATCGGTGAAAGACTAAATCGGTAACGCGTGTTAGGTGTTGACTTATCCTTTCTTAGGATTTAGGATAAAATTCCCTGCGCGTGTAAGATGCGGATTTTGGTGTTATTAATAACAACCTACCACAACATCGAATATGTAGGTTTTTTTTCTTTTTACGATCAGGAACTAACCGGCAATGCATGTTAGGCGTTGACTTATCCCTTCTTTGGCTTCAGGATAAAATTCCCCAGACTTGGATTCTGGTGTCTTCTTCAATCGGTGAAAGACTAAAACAGCAACGCGTGTTAGGCATAGGCTTATCTCTATTTAGGAGTTGAGATAATGTTCCCCACACGTGTAAGGTACGGATTTTGGTGTTATGAATAATAACATGTCACAATGTTGAATATGTGGGCTTTTATCCTTTTTACGGTAAAAGACTAACCAGCAACGCGTGTTAGGTGCTGACTTTTCCATATTTAGGCTTCGGGATAAAAATCCCCAGACTCGGGTTCTGGTGTCTTCTTTAATTGGTAAAAGACTAAATTGGCAACGCGTATTAGACATTGACTTATTCCTACTTAGGATTCAGGATAAAATTCCCCGTACGTGTAAGGAAGGGATTATGGAGTTGAAGAATGGTTCTTCTCTTGAGGCAAAGACGAACCGGAAATAGAAGAGGAAGAATTTTATATTCTATCTCCCAAAATTGAAGAGGAAGAATTTTATATTTTATCTCTAGTTGTAAAGGAGACTCGAAGTGGGATCTCCACCTCAAGAATCTGAAGAGTGAAACTAAGAGCGGGATCACCACTCCGAGAATCGAAAAGATTCGGATAATCCTAACAGTCGGAATGTTTGATTACCGAACTAAAGGTAAATTTCTCATTTATCGAGAGTGAATTATGGTTTTGGCCCTAAGTATTGAAAGGTTTGACCAAGTGGGAGTTTGAGGTGATCCTAACTGTAGGAAAGTTTGATCACTCGATTTGAAATTGAACCTCTCGTTCATAGAAGGAATCGAGAGGAGATTTTGGCTTTGGTTGTGGTCCTAACTATAGGAAGGTTTGACCAAATGAACAAAAGAGTGTGAGTACAAATTACAATAGGAGTGTTGATTCGTACAAATCACTCGAAGAGAGTCACTGGTGTTAAGTGACAAATACTTAACACGAACGAGTTTGACAATTATTAATGATTAGGAGAATAAAATTCCGAGTACTATGTCCGGACTCTAACAATGAGAGTGTTGAGTGCACCGATATAGCGGGAGTTTATGTGGGAGTTTCTTATTCATCACCTTCTTATAGTGACCAGGTTATCCCTAAGAATATTACATGTAACATTCTTCCGGGAACTTCTCATTACATGAATTATCCACCCCCAGCTTTCTTTACAAAACCAGGTTTAACATTATACTTAGTTGGATGATCGGGTTATCCTTAAGAATATCAGGCATGGCACTCTCCAGGAACTTCCGGTGAAAGAAAAGAAACAGTTTAGACTCATATACCTGTTGGAGTATTAAGAATCAGTTTATACTCGTATACTCTTCGGAGTGTCGGAAGGAGCAGTTTATACTCTTATACTTATTGGAGTCTGTTCGCGGGAAAAATCGTTGTTTTCTTCATCATTGATTCCATTGCAAATTCTTGTAATAGTTTATCGATTACAAAGATCCGGTCTTTTTTTTTTTAGATCCGGTTACAACGAAAATCAAATAACACAAGAAATAAAGAAAATTACAACTTTCTCCTTTTGTGTCGAACAAATCACGAGCTCCTGTTTTGCGGTCGCTCGCTTGTGTGGATTCTTTGCCTGCGCCGGGGTTTATCAATGGACCACCGCGAGATCTAGATCCGATCAGATCTAAGCAGTACGACGGGTATTATTCCACGAAGGAAATAATAGCCGGGGAGGATTGATTCACCAAGGAAACAATCGTCCAAGTCTTGGGATCTAAGACCAAGCTTAGATCCGGAGTACGTCTGCGTAGATCTGAGATCCGGCCCTCTCGAACACCTGCCTTATTTGGCGTTGACGGTCGCCGAGCACCAGATCTGAATGAGCAAGTCCTCGAAGTCCCAAAGTTGAGATCTTTTTTAGATCTGAGTCTCCAATCCAGCAGGGCTTCGCCTCTCTCCAAATTTTCCAACCTTTGAAAATGAACAATGACCCCGCCTATTTATAGGCAACC
>NW_017973074.1:14701-18260 GCF_001876935.1 Asparagus officinalis | reverse complement strand
ATCCGTGATGGGAAGGGGAAAATCATCTTTTGGGCAAGCAGTGTTGAGGTCTCTAAAGTCAATACAAACTCTGATCTTCCCGTTCTTTTTAAGGACTGGGACAATAGTGGCAAGCCACTCTGGATGTTGCTCTTCCCTAATGAAACCAGAGTCGACAAGCTTTTTAACCTCAGTTTCGATCGCCTCCATCATTTGCGGACGAAACCGTCTTTGTTGTTGTTTGACAGGTTTGACATCCGGTTTAATATTGAGGCGATGTACTGCTACATTTGGATCGAACCCTGGCATGTCTTCATAATTCCAGGCGAACACATCGATGTACTCCCTGATAAGAGAGATTAACTCTTCTTTCTTCTCGGGTAGGAGACTGTCGCTAATGAATATCGGCTTCGGATTTTCCTCACTTCCCATATTCACCTGGACTACTTGATCTTCGGTAGGAGGTTCTCTTTGCTCAAACCTATCACCGTACTACATGTTTAAATGATGAATCCATGGATCTTCCCATGTCGGCATCTGGTCGTCTTCCTCTATTGTGGTAGGATCGACCGTGACCATGTTCGACATCAACTTTTTAAACATTTCACCAAGGCTAGCGTCGGAATCCCAAGCCGCAGAGTCGGAAGAGTATCCTTTTCTAGCCTTGTTAGCAATCTGATCGATGATTTGCCAACAACATTCGTTGTCGGATGAGGAGACATAGCCAAGACCTCTTTTATGACGATAATAATCATTGGGTTTTCCCTTCGGTACAAGTACAAAACCACCATCATAATCAAACCCGGATTCGGTATCAGCTTCATCTCCGCTGTCCGTTCCTTGGACCGATGATTCAGTATCGGATTCAGCGCCGTATAGAAGAGAATCGGTGAAATAGTTCTCCAATCCCTTAAACGGTTGCTTATCCGCGACCACCGTCTTGACTTCATTATTTGAGTCCACGGACTTGAGGCATTGATGCAGAGTTGACGGGACTATAAGGTTACCGTGGATCCAAGGTCGACCCAATAGTAAGTTATAGGATGTTTCTGCGTCAATCACATAGCAAGTAACTTCTGATTTTAAATCCCCGATCTGGCATTTGATTCGAATTTTCCCCAAGGGTCTAGACCCACTGGTGTTGAATCCGTAAATCGTAGTGTCGGTGGAGGCTAGTTTGCTAGTCGGGATTCCGAGATGATGCATCGGTCGGAATGGCATGTGTAGGCATTGAAAATTGCCTATAGGTCTCCACGAATGGTTCAGTGTTAAAGAGCAACGATGAACGTCACTATCTGATCCACAGGAGCCCAATCGACGTCGACGAACGACTGAAGTGAATCGACGAGCTACGTGAGCAGATTGGATTTCGGAACAACAAAGACCCGGACCAATCGGGAACCCGGCGGTGTTCACAAAAAGGACAACGCCCTTCGTGCCTCGACCACTCTACAGATAATCCAACCACCAGAGCGGATCGAACTCTTCGTCAAGCATCCAACACACCCGGAATCACTCAAATCCGAGTTCGAACGAAGAATCTACAGGGAAAACAACGAAATACACCTAAACGGAGTCCCGGCTAGTCGAAATACCCCGGGGGTGTCTAGGAAAAGCCTAGACACCCCAGGGGTGTCTCGGCCAAGCGGAGACACCCTAGGGTGNTTCCGAGACACCCTAGGGGTGTCTCGGATTTTCCGAGACACCCCAAGGGTGTCTCGGAAATTCCGAGACACCCTAGGGGTGTCTCGGATTTCTAGAGACACCCTAGGGTGTCTAGGCACCCTAGGTACTCCCTATGGCTATAAATAGCCACCCCTTACCTCATTTTTCAGGATATGAAATTTTGGAGAGTCTTGGCGAAGCCCTGCTGCAGCAAAGAGTGGTCGAGCGCTTCAACCAAGGAGGAGAGGTCTACATCAGTCTTCATCACCCATTCCCCGTCTGATCCTTAGTATTAGCCCTTGGCGTTAATACTAAGAAGAGCTCATATCTCGCTTTAGCCGAGATAGATGCTTATAGCTTCTAGATCTCACGCGGATCGACGAAGCTCTGTCCAATATTTCTGGATCAGAAGTTTCTAGATCTCACGCGGATCGACGAAGCTCTGTCCGATATTTCTGGATCAGAAAGTTTCTAGATCTCACGCGGATCGACGAAGCTCTGTCCGATATTTCTGGATCAGAAAGTTTCTAGATCTCACGCGGATCGACGAAGCTCTGTCCGATATTTCTGGATCAGAAAGTTTCTAGATCTCACGCGGATCGACGAAGCTCTGTCCGATGGCCAAAGACCCACGCAAAGCGAGACCGCACCAAAACGGGATCTCGTGTTTATTTTCGAAAAGTTGTAAACTTTGTTTTGTTGCACGAGGAGGTCTTATAAAAAGACCGACTTTTTTATCGATTCTTGTTGTAACACTTGAAGTTGTAACAGATTCAAGAGCAATGAAAACAGCGACTTTCTCCGAAAACAAGCTGGCAACCACAGTGGGAGCCAACGACCTCGCTGCCGAAATCGGAGTGACGCAACCGGCATTCAAGATCCGGGTGAATAAGCTGGCGACCAGGGGGGGGCCCGCCGACCTCGCTGCCGAGATCGGAGTGACGCAACCGGCATTCCAGATCCGGGTGAATGAAGAGATCGAATACGAGTTCGATCAGCAGAAGTTTGAAGAGTACCTCTCTTCTTCCTCCTCCAGATCCGCCTCTCCAAGCAGGCGCAGGAAATCCTCCTCCTCCAGAGTCGTTCGCGGGACCCTTAGCTCAAAGACCCAAGAACCCCTTGCCGTCGCTGCACTCGCACCACGTGGCATCTCTGGGCATCTCCTCCCCCAAGAAGATGGCTACTGAAGGCGCTCCAGCTGTATCAAAGAGGACGCTCCAAAGGCGGCATCAACGCTTTGCTCGTCAAATGGCCAAGGCTTTGGAGCCTATGGACGGGGTCCGCTACAACGAAGATCTCAAATCGAGACAGCGCCTGGAGCAACAACGGTATGTAACCAACTCCTCCTCCCTGGCAGAAACGAACAAGTGGGTTCGTGTCACGAGGACTCGTTCCACCCTCGAAGAGAGAATCAAGATGCGCCGCGCCCTGCTCGCGCATGCTCGAGCTCTCCTACAGAAAGCAGAGGAGATGCAGAAAGAAGAGGTGGTCAAGACTCCGCCAAAACTCAAGCAAGTGTGGATGCTAAAGGCGAACCCAACGCCTAAGACGAGAGTGGAAGATGTTGCTGCCCAATCTTCACCAAATCCAAGTCCCATTCCCCTTACCCCGGCACCTCCGGTGGGGTCAGGTATGAGCACGGATCCTTCAACATCCAGGGTTCCTGTGAAAGGTCGCCTCGGTCCCTTACCAGGGAATCGAGGTAAAGTACCTATCAAGGAGCGATTGGGTCCGTTGAAAGGTCCCCTAATGATAAACCCGACTGGGGGTCGTTCTAACTCCCCCCAGGAAAATATCAAAGGGAAAATCCCTATTGCCGACCGCATCGGGTTGCGTGTCGAAGTTCAAGAGCCCGTTAAGTTTTTACGCTCGCAAAAGCGTAGACTTGAACGAGCGACTCCTGAAAACGCTAATA
>NW_017973074.1:0-2536 GCF_001876935.1 Asparagus officinalis | reverse complement strand
TCAGCATCATCAGTAAGGTGCCAAGACATCTGTCGCTCCACGGCCTGTCCCTTCAAGTGACTGAAAGAATATTGACGAGGAATGGAGGGAATGTACAAGAGAGCTCCTTCGTCAAGAGTCAGCCAGTGTTCCTCGGTAAGGGTCGACGTAACAGGATCCTCGACGTGATCTCCGAACAGAAGAGAAGACCTCCCGACTACAACCGGTGTTGGCGTGAGGAGGAAGGCTACCCGCGGGAAATTCCACTGCAATAAAGCACAAGGGTGGAGTCAGATAATCCAAATCATAAGAAAGAATGATAAGCTCATTTCCGGAATAATTGGAGAGACGATTCTGAGTGTCCTACACCAGAAGAACGGTATGCATCATCACGTGAATAACGTGGTAACATACACCGACCTATAAGGTGTAGGACGACACAAAATCGCCCCAATATGCCGGAAGACTTGAATTGGCTAAGCAAGACAAGTCTGAAACCTTAACCCCCGCGAAGGAGGGTGTCGGTTCTTCCTTCATGACCCGCAAAGAGGTCAATCAGGGATGCAAAAAAAAATCTACATAAATTCTCACCCCCGAAGAATGAGGCCACGGGGGAAGACGTCGCGGGAACCTCTTCCTCACTATGCTGTGAATGAGAACGACTCCTACGGGGTCGAGATCGACGCGGAGACATTGCAAATCTGCAACGAAAAGCAGCAAGTCAGGGGAAAATGTAAATTCTCACCCCCAAAGAAAGAGGCCGCTGGAAAAGATGCCGTGGGAACCTCTTCCTCGCTGTGCTGCGAATGAGAACGACTCCTATGAGGTCGAGATCGGCGTGGAGACATTGAAATCTGCAACAAAAAGCATCAAGTCAGGTACAATCTAAAATATGAATACACGAAATTTAAAAGGGAAATTAAGAACTTTAATTAAAATCCTATACATAAATAGGATTTCATAATTGAAGTCTAGTTAAACCTACAAATTTCGTGCATGCGAGACAATGATTGTCACCTTTCGCGGTGAATTTTGGTGGAATACCCAAAATACCCTTCGTGTTCAAGGCCAAAATTCGGGTCAAGGACACGCCCGGGTCGGGTCGTGGTCATCATATCTGATCATATAGCACCCCCGGTACCCCACAATTTTGGTTAAATTTTGCAAATAAACCCTTTCGCAGAATTTGGCCAATTTTGCATAAAAAAACCCCTCCACTGACTTTGGTTTGATCTCCACATGCCTTTATCAAAATTTTGATCATGAATTTGTGGTCTAAAATCCTTGGGTTTCGGCCATAAATTCGCTGCCCTTTTGCAAATAAGCCCCTCTTTGGGTTTCGGCCATAAATTCGCTGCCCTTTTGCAAATAAGCCCCTCTAAGACATTTATGGGCTGTTTTGCGAATTAACCCCTCAACAACTCTTGCATAAAGCACCCCCTCACTTCTCTTGACCAAATGGACATGAATCCAAGCTTCAAAATTTCAGTTTCATCTTTGCATACAAGCCCCCACGAATTTCAGTCCTATTTTACAAATAAACCCCCAAAATTCGGCCATATTGCCTCTTTTGCACAAAACCCCCCAAAGCATATGCATACACAACCCCTTTGCCTACTACAAGATTAAAGATGCAATCTTTATAAAAATGAGAAGATTGTGAAGGGGAACTTACCCAAATCAAGAGGTTAGAAACCCTAATTGGAGGAGGCAAGTTTCGGCCAATGGGTGCCCACAAAAAATCCGAACTTTTCTTGAGGTTTGGAGCTCTTGAAAGAAAAAATGGTGGAGGGATAGAGGTAGAAGAAAGAGTTTGAGAGGGAAAAGAAGATGAATTCTCTTTTGAAAAGAGGGGGAAAAACAAAAGGGGAAACAAATTCAAACAAGAAGGAAAACAAAAGAGGGGGAAACAAACAAAAGGAGGAAAAAGACAAAAAAAAAAGGAGAGGGGAAAGGGGGTGTCTCGGCCCCAAAACCGAGACACCCTAGGGTGTCTCGGCTTTGGCCGAGACACCCCATGGTGTCTCGGCCTTGGCCGAGACACCCCAAGGTGTCTCGGCCAAGGGCGAGACACCCCCGGGTGCTTCGGGTCCCGTTTTGTCCCTGTACGCCCATTTTAGACCCAAATACGCCCGCTTTCGTCGGCTATTGGATATTTTGATGAAAATCAACACCAAACAACGTTTGACGATTCGAAACCCTAAGGGTCCACGCCGGTCGACGCGTAACCCTAGGTCAACGCCAGTCAACGCGTTGCGACAAAAGTCAACATTCGATGATTCAAAACCCTAAGGGTCCACGCCGGTCAACGCGTAACCCTAGGGCAACGCTGGTCAACGCGTTACGACAAAAAGTCAACACGCGGTGGTCCGAAACCCTAAGCGAGCACAATGTGGCGGAGGTAGTTCAAAGTCAACTCAATGACACGAGCCAAACTCAATTCATCAGCTGCAAACTCGAGACTCCGACGACGGCCAAGCGATAAACGCAGTGCCGGAAGAACTTCGGCTATTCGTCAAAGCATCGGATAGACCGAAAATCGAAGGAGCCAAAAGTT
>NW_017973073.1:54935-57805 GCF_001876935.1 Asparagus officinalis | reverse complement strand
TGTTTTCCATTATTGTTATCAAATTCACTAATTCTCATGAGTTATCTTGTTGAGACGAGATTCGATCCTATTGACAGATTAATCTTTCCTCACAGAAATCCCCCACTGATCAAGCCAATTGACGGTGGGTCCACTAAATTTTCTGTCTGCCAATTCATGGTAATTTTCAAAACTTGACGTGTTAAGTCCTGATTACTTAACGTCAAAACCCTTCATCGAGTGGCCAGTACAAACCAGTATTTCTACTGCTACTTGTATTCCACTCCCTTTGCTTTCAGGTCAAACCTTCCTACAGTTAGGACCAAAACCAAAATCCCCTCTCGATTCCTACAATGAACGAGAGGTCCACTTTCAAATCGGGTGATCAAACCTTTCTATAGTTAGGATCACCCCAAACTCCCGCTTGGTCAAACCTTCCTACAGTTAGGGCCAAAACCACAATTCACTCTCGATAAACGAGGAATTCACCTTTAATTCGGTAATCCAACCTTCCGACAGTTAGGATTATCCAAATCTGTCCGATTCTCGGAGTGAAGATCCCACTTCTAGTTTCTTTTGCGCTGGAAATAGAATATAAAATTCTTCCTTTCCAGAATCAAGGAATAGAATATAAAATTCTTCCTTCCTTGTATTCGGGTTCGCCTTCACCCTAAAAGAAGATCAGGAAATAGAATATAAAATTCTTCGTTTCCCACACCAACATTTTCCAAGAATTTATCCATCTAGGATTCATCCTAGGAAGTTTATCCCGAATCCTAAGCAGGGATAAGTCTGCGCCTAACACGCGCTACCGGTTTAGTCTTTCACCGATTGAAAAAGACACCAGAATCCAGTCTGGGGTATTTTATCCCGAAGCCTAAGTAGGGATAAGTCAGCGTCTAACACACGTTGCCGGGTAGCCTGTTCCCGTAACAATGGCGAAGTCTACGTATTCGAAGTCGTAGCATCAAGTCTAAGGGAGTTCATTCCTTTAGCACAACGTCACATGCGGAACGGACTTAAAACAATCCGCATGTAAGCCCGATTCAAACGGTAATCGGTAAAAGCATGTCAAATCCGTTGAGGGCTGAGGATTTGCCAAAAATCCTAAGTCAACGTCTGATACACGTTGCTGTTTAGTCTTTTCACAGGAGAAAGACGAAGTCTACGTATTCAATATCGTAGCACTAAAAGGGTTAACTCTTTTAGCATAACGTCACATGCGGAACGGACTTAAACAATCCGCATGCTAGCCCGACTCAAACGGTAGTCGGTAAAGGCGCATCAAACCCGTTGACGGCTGAGGGTTTGCCAAAAATCCTATATATGCGAAAGTCAATGACGCACCATCCCCATTAGTTGGTCTCGTGACTTAGACATCCAACAAATTCGGAATAAGATCTACACGTGCAGATGGATCTGCTTTAATAGTTGGTCTTGCAGCCCAATATTTAGGACCGCCACGCTCCAACGCCTTAAGAGCTCAAACTGTGGAGACTCCAGCAGACGTACGAGTATAAACTGTGTCAAACGTCGGACAACGCGTCGCAAACGATGACTCAACACCAACAATCGATGGCCAGTTCTATGTTGAACCAGCAAACACGAGCTAAAGATCAGAAAATCAGGAATCGACTTCAAGTTTAAAATTCTGACAACGGTCAGACAATAAATGCAGCACCGGAACCCTTGCAGACATTCGACAAAGCACTAAATAGCTTGGAGGATTGAAGGAATCAAGAATAGAAGTCATTCCAAAGTACCGTTACACCGATTGAAGGTTGGGACAATCATATCCAAAGTATTCCAGACTCTTCTATAAAAGAATGAGGCTGAAATACTTTGGAGGGGGTATCTGTAGGTGTAAGGACCATGAATTTTAATACTAGTTAAAATAAATTTTCGGGTATTTAAAATATTAAATTATTATTTTCAAAATAGTATTTATGTTTTACTTGATTTCCTAGAATTTTCTATGATTTAATAATACCATTTTATGTTTTACTAATTATAATTTAATTATTGAGGTAAAAACTTTTTAAATAAATATATGTCATCCATTATTATTGTTATTCATTATTATTATTATTATCATTATTATTTGTATTGTATTAATATTCACCTTAGCTTTGTACTTTAGCATATATATAAATATTTGGTTGTTAATATTTTGTTAGTAATATTATTTGATTAATTGTTATTATAATTATCATGATTACGCATATTATATTTGATTTGTATTATTAATCGTGATTGATATTATTTTTTCCACGTGCATGCGTATCTATGTGTATATACCCCTAAACCTAACCCTAATCATCTCCTACCTCTGGCCACAAATCTCTCTCCTTCCATATTCTCTCATTTTCAAATTTCAAAACCAATCAATCAAATATACCCCTAAAATCACGTTGATACTTACCATATCTCTCCCGTACTCAATCTTTTCTCTCCATATATTTTCTCATCTTTTTCTCTCTCTAAATCACAACAAATCCTATCTCTCCCGTACTCCCTCTATCAAAATACACATATAATATTTAAATCATCATCTCTCCCTCTTCTCACAATCAATCTCTCTCTCTCTCTCTCTTTCCCAATAATTCTCCCTCCTGCTCCTCCATTCCCAAAAGCTTCAGCCAGCTCCACCACCCATCTCCTCCAAGTTCGCCGTACCTTCTCCCATCCGCCCGTTGCCCGCGCTCAGGTCTCTCCCCTCACGTCAACTTACCCTGTGCTGCTCCCCTCCCCACCTCGTCGGCCTTCTACTGCTCGCCGCCTCCCGCCTTCGCGGCTCAACCCGCCGCCTTCCAAACTCGTCACCTCTAGAGCCGCCGCCCCCTCCACTCTGTCGTCGAACAAGACTCAAAGAACCACCGTAACGTCAACCA
>NW_017973073.1:0-54418 GCF_001876935.1 Asparagus officinalis | reverse complement strand
AATGGGGTATATATAGCAACCCAATACATCAGTAAAAACACAAGTAAAAGACCAAAAAACCCATTTGAAAACAACTGTAAAAACTAGCCGTTGGAAATGATCTGACAGTTCGGCGGTCGACCGGTGCGGTCGACCGCGAAGCTCAAAAAACACTAAAGCTGGCGGTCGACCGCGACGGTCGACCGCGAAAGTCTCTGGATGTTTTCACGATCGACCGTCATGGTCGACCGCGAGCACAAAAAAGCCAAGCTCAGAAAAATTGTAACTGACGGTCGACCGCGGCGGTCGACCGGAATCTGATACATTGCATATTGACAGGTTTTTGGGCTGTTTTGAAAATTCATTAAAAATATCAAATCAAATCCAAAAATAGTGAAACTTTGGGGAAAGTTTCTAAATGATGAAATAAACATGTTTGAAAGGAATTTTTGGAAAATCAATTTTCGTTTGTGAAAACTCCCTGTTTTTGAAAAGTGTTCAGAAAACCTGTTTTTCGTGAACATGAAAATTGACTTAAGGCTTGTAAATATGTATATATATATTATGCATATATTATATGTATATAATGAAGTATGAATGAGCTGTAAACATTAAATAAAAGATATTGTAACAACGTTTGATGAAAAATCATTTATATGATAGAAAACGTCAAAAATCGTGTTAAGTGTACATATATTGAGCTTAAATATAAACATACAATATATGTAAGTAAACTACTCTTATACCTAGATAACTCCACATATATGAACTTGAATCTTTAACGCTTGATTGTTGTGTGTTGAAATACCTGTAAAGAGAAACATAAAAACAAAACTAGAGAATATATTAGCGTTAAATTGTTTGAAAAATCATCATCAAAACTATAGGGTCAACAATCTCCCCCTTTTTGATGATGACAAACAATTTATTTATTGATATGAAAAATATACTGATAAACCACATACAATATGAATTAAACATATAGACCATATATATCATGAATCAAACATATAAACCACATTAGATTTTCTCCCCCTTTGACAACATCAAAAAGGGAAAAAAAAATAAATATATACTGAATAGGAGCAATGCTCCCCCTGCATACAAGCACAGATAATAAACAAAAATACAGCTAAAGCTCTCCCTGTCAAATTGCATAGATGATATATAAAGATCATATTCATACATAGGAGCTAAGCAACCATATCCATCCAAATACAACATAAACAATATATAGACCAAATAAATCACAAATCATCACTTAAACACCAAATACTACATAGTTTTTCACAAATATAATTTGTTCCACAATGCTACAAACCATACACAAATTGTTTCACAAAGTCACATAGTTTTCCACACAAACATAGAATCAGAAACTAAAAATAAAAACATAAGTAGCGAGTTTTGTTTCACCAATACATAACAATGAGCATGAAAATCATCAAAAAAAAAAAAATCAATCACCACCATCATCAGATCCGGAAGCAGATCCCGAACCAGAGCCTGACGCAGATCCATCAGCAGAGCCCTCCTCAGAATCAGAACTGGAAGATGGATCCGGAATCCTGAGAGATTGACGCTGATAACTGAGAATGGTCTTAACATCCTTCTGAATCGATGAGACCTGAGTCTCAAGATGTAATACCCCAACCCTTGAGAGGGTGATGTGATTAGTATTGATAGATTTGATTGGAATACTCATACTACTAAGATGCATCTTCTTTTCGGGAACCCAACTCTTAGAAACTCCAGAGTTAAGCGTGTTTGGCCTGGAGAAATTCTAGGATGGGTGACCCCCTAGGAAGTTTTCCAGGGAGTGCGTGAGTGAGGACAAAAACGTGCTGAAAAGACATGTGGTGGTTTGTGAGGCCATTCCATCAGATCTAGTAGCGTACCGACTCCGGGATTCCGGGGCGGGGCGTAACACAAGATGATCCAGCCGGTCACAAATATCAGAAGTAGAGATGGAAGAGGCTCTAGACCGAGAACGAGAAGATGATGGCTGAGTAGGATCAGATAAGGAGTCGGAAATTTACATCCGGGAAAGTGAGACCCTATCAAAATATTCTTTACTAGGCTCCACTTTGGGTTCATTAGACAGAGCAACACCGAAGTGTTGGAGAATGAGAGTGATGATACAACCAAAGGGAAGGAATTTGAAATGCTTACATGCTACAACCAAAGGGAAGGAATTTGAAATGCTTACATGCCATACTCTTGAGAAAATGATTAGCCCAATTCATTTTTATTTGGGCAAAGATGGCATAAACTGCATTAACTTTATCAGGGGCAAAGTGATCAAAACTCCCGGTTTTGGGAATAAGGTTTTGAGCAACAATACAAGCTATGATTTTAGCAGTGGGATTGAGTGATTTGTTGTTCATTGGGTAGGTGCAACCGGGCTTAAACATGATATCGTTCACAGCTTGATCAGTGTGTTCGATAGACATAAGCTCGACATCGCTTGACGGGATCTTAAGGATTCCCGCAAGTTCGTCGGCATTAAAAGAAATCCGGATGTTTTAAACAGATGTGGAGATGGTTTGGACACCATCAGCAGTGGAAGTGACAGACAAATTCGCATAAAACAAATATATCAGAAATGGATAATAAGGAGCTTTGCGTTGCTCATCTAGTAATTTATCTAAGCTAACAGCAAGAAGAATTTCATGAATGTTGTAGATGGCTAATTGATCATATTTGATATACCTACTAGGCAGGATTTTTAGTTTGCACAGCTCCCTATATTTCTTAACTAGGGATTTAAACAGAAGATAATCCTCATAATGAGAGGCAATGATAGATGAGGAACTAGATTCAGGCTTGGATCTCTTCTTAGGAGACATGATTACAGATAGTAACAACTAGGGTTTTATAGATGCAAATGAAATAGAAATTGAATTAAAAACCCTAGATTAGGCAATGAAACCCTAAGAGAGAATGGAAACAAGAGATGAGATGAAAGAGATTACCCAATCAAGATAGAAGATGGTCGCGGTCGAATGAGGGAACTCTGCGGGCGACCGTGAAGGGGAAAATGATGAAATTGGGAGAAAATCTCGAATGAGAGAAGTTGAAGAGGATCGGATCTTAGAGAGGAAGAAAGAGCGGCCCAGATTAGATCAGATCAGTTTCAATGATGATAATTGATTCGGGTTCAAAAACTTAACCAAATAAACCAAAACCCGATAATCGAAAATGAGCAGAAAAACAAAAAAACTCTCTTGCGGTCAACCGTGGCGGTCGACCGTAACAATTTCCATAAATATTTACGGTCGACCGTGGCGGGCGACCGCGAGAAAAATAAGGGCATAGTCAGTTTTAAAATCTGGATTTTAGGGAAAATTCAATTTGAAACTTATAGGAATTATTTTATAAGATATATGAACATATATAAAGTTTTTAGTTATTAAAACATGAAAAAATATTTTATTTTAACTTAATAAAAAAATAAAATTCATCATTAAAACTCAAAACCTAATTATTCAAAAAACAAAATGAACAAAACAAATAAAAACAAAAAATTGATATAAAAATCATTTTGGTACCACTAAAATTTGGGACATGACCCCTATCATTTAAATCCAAGGCCCTAGGGTTATGAATCCGCTTGGGCGTATTTTGTGCACCGATACGATCAAAGCAAAAATTGTAAACATGACCCATATGATTGCAATTTGTGTAATGTAGAGGTTTGAATGGTTTACGTTGACCAAAATAAAATGCACGTGGTTCATTTGCAAGAATAGATTTTTCTTTGTAATTATTTTGCAAACGAGAATTTCTTTTCAAATCAAGACAAAATTTGGTCAAATGACCAAAACGACCACAAAAATTATATTTAAACACATGAGCATGCTTATGATCCAAAACGACCACAATAATCACATTTGTACACATGAGCATGTCTATGATTTACACTATGTGTGTGTACATGTGTATGTGATGAAGAAGCTTGATGGGATGCACAATTATGAATAGGCTTGTCAATTTTTGGTGCATTATGACAAAATTGAGCTAAATGGCCTTTAAGACGGTAAATAGAACATTTGTGAATTTTGTCATACATATGTGCATAGTGAATATGTTTCTTAGAAGAATTAACATTGAACTTTGCACACAAGTCCATAAGCTTTTTATTATTAGCAATACAAGTGTTTAGTGTTGAATCTAAGGTGGATATACGTTTTCTCATTTGATTCAACTCATCATTGTGCATACAAGCATTACTACTAGAAGTAGAATAAACAAGATTACTCATCATAGATTTTCTTAATTTTTCATTGCATTCTTTAAGAATTATATTTTCATTTGCAATAAAATTAAACTTAGTGACTAGTGTTTCATGAGTGGATTTCATATTTACATACTTACTCTTTACATCAATATAGCAATTGTGTAACTTTTCAAACTCAAGAGCAAGTTCATCAAAAGTAATAATATCATCGTTATCGAGATTGCATACCTCACTAGGGTTATCGCCTAGTGGTATTGTACATGGAGATGAGGCTTCCTTAGAGCTTAAAGCGTGATCTTCCAACGCTTTTTGAATAGCCTCCGAGTCTCCTTCATGTGCTTTAATAAATTTCCATAAGGCGTAAGCACTATCAAAATGAGCAAATTTGTTAGAAAATAATGAGTGAAAGGCATTAAGCAAATATTCTAATAAGAGCTTGTTCATGTTAAACAATCTTTTATCATTTTCACTCCATTTGGATTTTTCCAAAATGGGAACAACATAGGCATCCTCAATAATCTCCCATAAATCGAATTGTTTAGATTGAACAAAAAGTTTGAATCTAACACGCCATTGAGCATAGGAAAAATATCCAAACGAGGAGCAACATTAATAGCATAACCTTTGTTAAAACGCCTCTTAAACCTTTGTTAAAACTTCTTATAAAAACAAAACTCTTGTTTTTCTTAGTTACTGACATAGAAGAGCAATGGGGAATTTATACTCACTCAAGAACTCAGCAAAAACCAACTTGAAAAGACTAAAAATCCCCCAGAGAATCAAATCAGAAGCTAGCCGTTGGAATACAATCATGAGTTCGGCAATCGACCGTGGCGGTCGACCGTGGCGGTCGACCGCGAAGCACAAAAAGTCTGAGATTAGAAAATAAAAGCTGGCGGTCGACCACGAAAGTCTCTGGATGGTTTCACGGTCGACCGTCACGGTCGACCGCGAACAATATAAAGGCAGACTAAGAGAATTTGTTCATGGCGATCGACCGCAAACTGATATAGTCTGAAACCTGTATTTGGGCCGATTTTAAAAATACTTTAAAAATAGCAAATCAATTCCAAAAATAATAAAACTTTGGAAAAAAATTTCTAAATGATAAAATGAACATGTTAGAAAAGGAATTTTTGGAAAAATAATTTTTCTTTGCAAAAACACATTGTTTTTAAAAGTGTTCGTAAAACCTGTATTTTACGAATATGAAAATTTTGATATGACTTATAAACATGTATATATATATCATGCATATATTATATGTATATAATAAAGTATGAATGAGCTGTAAACATGAAATAAAAGATATTGTAAGTTTGATGAAAAATCATTTATATGATAGAAAACGTCAAAAATCGTGTTAAGTGTACATATATTGAGCTTAAATATAAACATACAATATATATAAGTAAACTATTCTTATACCTAGGTAACTCCACACATATGAACTTGAATCTTTAATGCTTGATTGTCGTGTGTTGAAATACCTGTAAAGAGAAACATAAAAACAAAACTAGAAAATATATTAGCGATAAATTGTTTGACAAATCATCATCAAAACTATAGGGTCAACAAGCTTGTGGCAGAAAAAACGCTTCTTTGGTGGAGGAGAACGAAAAGCAAGTCTCCCTCTAGAAGAAAAATGGTTTTTTTTATAGGAGACCTTAGTCCATCCTTCTCTAATATCTGGATCTGAATAAGGATGAGGAAGAGGAAGAATGTTCTTTTGGGAAGACGAAGGGATAAGAGAATGAGAGTGGCAGTTGTCCATGGGAAAAAGAGATGAAAAGGGTCTTGGAAACTAGTGGAGTCGAACTGGTTGCACACGTTGGGCACGTGCATTCACTGACCGGAGAAGGTGGAACGATTACCGTTGATGGGACATGGAGGGGCGGTTGCAAGCCTCCATTGCTTACCTTCATATAACTCTGAAAATCGCCCTCCTAATCACCCTCCTTCCGTCCTATTTGCGACCTCCCTTTGATCTTAATCAAGAGTGTGTAATCCTCCTTAGTCATGAAAAAAAACCTAATTTGTAATAGTTTCTTTGCAAAAATGGGAGATTAAACCTAATAAACAAATTTCAATGTGTATGATTTATATTGCAAGAAAATTGAATTCACACGAATGCTAAAGATCAAAACTATCAGGGCTCGCATGAGCATAAATATCTAAGTATGGTTATTATTTGTTTTGATACAATCAGAGATGATCAGACTCGCACAAGCACTACATGCACCATTTATTGTAAGTTATGACTAAATATGATTGTCATGTAATTACCAGCTATGTTAATTGTATTTATTTAATGTAATTCTCATCTAAATTTATTTAAATTGTAATGTATATGTTTTTCTTTTGTCATTTATGTTATAATTATCTAATCATGGTTTAACATACTATGGAATTTACAAAAAAAATTAATGATTAAAAATATGTTTAATATTAGGGATATCTAGGTGTTTAAATTTCTATTAGTAGGGTCAAGATATTGATTCGAATAGGTCTGACTGGTTTTGAATGGGGAAAAGATAGTATACATTTAAAAATAAATACCTAGAAATGTGTACATGCATCACTGTAATATTTACTATAAGTAGTAGTTTAATGAGATAAACATAATAGGTATTAAACGAATTATATGTGTCTTTAAAATCCTAAAGTACGATAGAGGTACGGAATCAAGGAGGTATGACCGTGTTTAGCATGGACTAAAATACAAGCTAAAAGGAATGAAACTCTAAACAAAGAAATCAAATATATATCTAGCTAAAATTCTATTTATTTAGGAGCCGGCCATATACTAAAAGCTATATTTTGTTTACTATTTAGATGCACTATGGAATTGAATATTTAACCAAATGGTTAGACAAACAATTATCAAACTATTTATTAAAAGTTTGGTTTGTTTCCACCCTAGACTTGCAAATTTTAAAGTTGCAGAGATTATTTATGACGACCAGCTATGCACGAAATTAATAGGTACTCATTGCACCGTCCACTGTGTTATGGATTCAGCTAAAAATCCAACTTAAGAAGATTTTCTAACATATAATACAATGTGTGATTTGATTGAATACCAATTTGATAAAAAGTCTTGGACAAAGATTTATTTAGTTATCTGTGTAGCTTGTTAATTAGGTACTATGAATCGATTGTAGATTTCCCCCTCTTTTTATTAAAACTTATCAATTCATCAGAACTAGCTAGTGATCTTTTCTCTCTCATGCATTTTATCAAAATCTCCCAAAACTATGAGATATATGTTTTTTGTTAGGGCTTTTGAGATATTGGTCCCCAGTTTTTCGTCTCTTTGGATACAAGGCCCCACAAATCATTATATTTGGTTACAACCCTCCTAAATAGAACCTTATCTATTTAGATACCAGTTACCCAAAAGTAAAGAGTATATTCTGCCTAGCTCACCAATATAAGTATTATATTTACAGCAATAACTGTTTATACTCCTCAAGAGAAATTAGGAAAAGAGGGTAAGTTTCACTTTCAAGGTAGTGATAAAGTCTTCTAATTTACAAGTGCAAGTTAGTTTGGATCACTTGTTAATTTGGATCAAACCTTCTCTTGCGCATGTTACGGCATGTTCTTCTAATTTAAAAGGATATAAGTGACATATCCTTTTAGTTTTTCAAAAAGAAAAAAAAATCCTATCTTCAATTTAAATAGAAAAAGTAATTTAAAAAAACATAATTCTTGAGGTTGTACTCCTTAAAGATATTATGAACTAATTAATTTTGAAGGCTTTCACACTAGTAGAAAAACGATCAACCTAGACGGAAATTTCCGTCTAGGTTGATTGAAATTCCGTCTAGATTAGGTCATCTAGACGGAATTCCGTCTAGTTTGAGTGGTTTATTTTGCTTCCATCTAGATTGATACAAACTAGACGGAATTCCGTCTAGGTTGATCAATCTAGACGGAAGTCAACCTAGACGGAATAAAGAATTCCGTCTAGGTTGACAGACCAGACGGAATTCCGTCTGGTATGTCAACCTAGACGGATATTCCGTCTAGGTTGGTTTTTTACAACCTAGACGGAAATTCCGTCTAGGTTGACTCAATATAGACGGAATTCCATCTAAATTGCCTTTTTTCAGGGAAAAAAATAATTAAAATTTGTATTTCCCTGTACAATTACATTAATATTTGAATACATCCAGAAAATACTGTACACGCCACATTCAACCATCCAATCATATTCAAAATTCATAACAATTCCATTCAAAAACATCTATATAACCAAATCCAACACATTGTACAAATCCAACCATCCACTTCAAAATATACATCAATCAGTTCCGTCTAAAACACATCCAACAACATATATACTAACAATGCACATGACTAAGATAATACACGACATGAATAAATGTAGTGTTATAACAAATAAAACTGTTTATTGCATTAAAAATAAAAAAACCTCATCCATCGTCGTCGGCGGGGTATATCTATCCCGATTACGAGAATGGGTGCTGCTCCCTCCAATATCTCCACTCTGAATGTTTAATTGAATAATCATTATGTGGTATTTGATAACATATTAGATAAAAATAAATTTATAAATATAAGAAAAAATAAGGTACCTGAGCACTACATTAAATTGCCCTAGACAACCTAGACGGAATTTCCGTCTAGGTTGCCACAACCTGTGGCAACCTAGACGGAAATTCCGTCTAGGTTGAATAGTCAACCTAGACGGAATTTCCGTCTAGGTTGACCATTCAACCTAGACAGAAATTTCCGTCTAGGTTGAGGCAACCTAGACGGAATTTCCGTCTAGGTTGACCTTTCCGTCTAGATTGACAAACTAGACGGAAATTTCCGTCTAGTTTGATTCAACCTAGACGGAACAAACTAGACGGAATTAGTTCCGTCTAGTTTGACTCAAACTAGACGGAAAATAATTCCATCTAGTTTGTTCCGTCTAGGTTGCTCGTTTTTCTACTAGTGTCACCTAACGAGTTTTGCATATTCTTAGCACTAATAGTTTCATTAATTCCTAACACGGTACCCCCACACAATGAAGAGTATTGGTAAAAAAAGATACAGAATACGTACATAAAATCATACAATAAGAAACGAACCCACTATATGTTTCTCAAGTATCAATTGAGCAGTAATAACTACATTACTCCTTTTAAAATTATTCTCATGTTAAAAAAGAGAAAAGTGTAATGTCTAATCTCTTTAACTTTTGATATTATTGCTATTGTATCAAATTTGCATGGCTCAAACTATTTCCAATATGATAGTGTAAAACCCCACAAATTTGAATATTATGTGATAAATGATATGTAATATGTTATACTTTGATAAATAGCATATTCTGATGTTTGAGTACCTTAGGAATTGATTTGAGATCAATTCGGCTATATATTCCCGAATATGAGAATGAATCAGCTTGCACAGACTCTTAGTAGTCGACTAATGTTCAGAGTAGTCGACTACTAAGAGCCCGTAATCGATGTCAGAATCTTAAATATGGCAGTGTAGTCGACTACTAAGTAGGAGTAGTCAACTATCGGGTATTCATGGACGTGCCAGGTTTCAGTTTTCGGGTCGGATTTGTGTTGTTTCTGAACCCAATTGATATCTTCAGTTTTTTTAAACACGTAAAAACCCTAATTCCTGAGAGATTTCACCAGAGTTTACAGTCACCTCCTTCCCCCTAAACCCTAGAGCCGATTTTGAGTTCCTAGAGGCGCTTTGAGACGTGACATCGAGCAGAGGGAGAGGTCAAGGGCTGTAGCTGAGGAAAGGAGTTTGCACACACGTTCAGGAGATCAACACAGTGATTGAGGCAAGATCTCATGCATCCAAACTTTATTCATAGTGTAGATCTTGGGTTTATTGAGCAATATGGATTTTTCGATGCTTAGAATTAACTGTTTAATGTGATAAAAGAGGAGTTTTGATATAAAAGCTTAACCTGATGCTAGATCTACATGTTTTGCTTGCTGTTTATAATAGAAACATGATCATGATCATTAGGGGGTGTAGATCTTTGTTTGTATCTAGTTTTCTATGTGTTAATCACTAGTAGAAAAACGACCAAACTAGACGGAACAATCTAGACGGAAATTTTTTCCGTCTAGATTGGAGCAAAGTAGACGGAAAAATTCCGTCTAGATTGTTCCGTCTAGTTTGGAGCAAACTAGACGGAATTTTCCGTCTAGTTTGACAAACCCAGACGGAACAGTCAACCTAGACGGAAATTCCGTCTAGGTTTCCTAGGCCTAGACGGAATTTCCGTCTAGGTTGACTATACAACCTAGACGGTAGTCCGTCTAGGTTGTATAGTCAACCTAGACGGAAATTCCGTCTAGGTTGAGGAAACCTAGACGGAATTTCCGTCTAGGTTTCCTAGGGCAGTTTTTACCCCTACCAGCCGCCACCCCCTCCCATTTCTCTCAATCTCATCCACCCGACCCCCCCTTGTTCGGTCTCCCCCCCGACTCCCCCCCTCCTCCGGCCTCCCCCCCGCCCCCCCTAGTCAACCTAGACGGAAATTCCGTCTAGGTTGAGGAAACCTAGACGGAATTTCCGTCTAGGTTTCCTAGGGCAGTTTTTACCCCTACCAGCCGCCACCCCCTCCCATTTCTCTCAATCTCATCCACCCGACCCCCCCTTGTTCGGTCTCCCCCCCGACTCCCCCCCTCCTCCGGCCTCCCCCCCGCCCCCCCGCGATACATGAATTGCAGCCCCCGAGGAATCTGAGAGAACTCAGAGGATTGCAAGGGCGTTTAGCTTATATCCGGCGTTTCATCTCAAATCTTTCTGGGAAGTGCCAACCGTTCTCTAAGCTGAACAAGAAAGGAGTATCATTCATCTGGGATGATGCCTGCCAAAAAGCGTTCGAAGATATCAAAACATATCTGGCGAACCCTCCTGTTCTCGTTGCACCGAAATCTGGTAAACCGTTCTTGATTTATCTCAAGGCGATGAACCACTCGATAAGTGCCTTACTAGCGCAAGACGATGATAACGGTCACGAACAGGCAGTTTATTACCTCAGTCGGACCTTGGTAGGCGCTGAGTCTCGATATCCGATGATTGAGAAAGAATGCCTTGCATTGGTATTTGCGATGCAAAAGATGCGGCATTACCTGGTGGGACAGACGATCTACGTTATCTCCAACGTTAATCCAGTACGGGTGTTTATGACGCAACCGGCCTCTATGAATTGGCGTCTAGCGAAGTGGGCCCTTCTCTTGTCCCAATACGATTTGCACTTCAAGCAGCAGAAGTCGATAAAAGGACAGGCGATTTGTGACCTTTTGGCGGCAAACCCGACCACAGATACGGCAGAAGTATATGATGACTTGCCGGATGAAACCCACGAGGTTAACACCACATCACACCAACAAGTATGGCAATTATACTTCGATGGTGCCTCAAGGGCAGTTAATAGAGTAATAACCCCGGGATGTCCTACAGTTTCCTCTGGAGTTGGAGTCGTCTTAATCTCCCCTGGAAAGCACGTGATGCCTCGGGCTTATTCGTTGACTAGTCCGTGCTCCAATAATGTTGCCGAATACAACGCGCTTCTCATTGGACTCAGTTTCGCCAAAGAGCTGGGGGTCGAATATCTCGAAGCTTTTGGAGATTCGCAATTGATAGTCAACCAAGTTCGCGGTGAGTATGAAGTCAGGAATCAAGACCTGATCCCGTACCACCAGGAAGCCATCAAAATGGCAGAATCTTTCGAAGAATTCTTTATTGAATACATCCCTCGTCTCCAGAACGCTTATGCAGACGCACTGGCGGCACTAGCAGTATCACTGGCACAGCCTCCCGAAGCTGAGCTGTTAGTCACAGTACGGACGCATCAACTCTGCGTACCCATATACAGTACGGAGATTGAAGAAGAAGAGGATAGAAACGTGAACGCCAAAGAGGTGAATTCAACTCAAATTGGGTCTGAGTCCCGAGATTGGCGTTTTCCTATCATCGACTACGTCCAATATGGTATCTTGCCAGAGGATGTAAAAGAAAAGGAATCAATCCGCCGAAGAGCTCCAAGATTCTTCTATAATACTGAAACCCATACATTATACCGTAGAGGGTACGACGGTCTTTTACTCCGATGCCTTTCGAACAGAGAAGCAAAGGAAGTTCTTAAGGAAGCACACGAAGGAGAATGTGGTGCGCATCAGCCCGGTCCTAAACTGTATGATCGCATCAGGAGGATGGGATATTTCTGGCCAACGATGGTTCGTGACGCAATCGAATACGCACGAGAATGCCACGCTTGCCAGATACATGCGAATTATATGCATCAACCGCCAGAGCAGTTGCACACGTCAACCACTTCATGGCCGTTCGAGACTTGGGGTATGGACATAGTCGGTCCTATTTTTCCCCCTTCAGTCAAAGGTGATCGGTTCATCCTCGCGATCACAGATTATTTCTCAAAGTGGGCTGAAGCGATTCCGCTTAGAGAAGTGAAGACGAACAACGTCATTAATTTCATCAAGCATCATGTCATCTACCGACACGGCGTGCCAAGACGGATCATTCATGACAACGGTCCGCAATTTATAAGCAACGCCTTCATCAGATTTTGTAACAAGTTCAAAATTGAAGACGTTTCATCAACACCTTATTATCCCGTCGCGAATGGATTAGCGGAGGCGTTTAACAAGACGATCATCAAGATCTTGTCAAAGCTCGTGAAGACCAATAAACGAGACTGGGACGATAAACTCGGTGAAGCACTCTGGGCTTATCGCACCACCATACGCACTCCTACGGGAGCTACTCCGTACTCGTTAGTATATGGATGCGAAGCGGTGCTACCTTTGGAAATTCAAATTCCCTCCCTTCGGATCGCTCTCGCAACGGAGATGACGACCGAAGAACAACATCAGAAGCGTCTCGAAGAGCTCGAGAGGCTGGATGAAAAGCGTTTGGAGGCTCAACAACACATCGAGTTTTACCAAGCCAGGATGTCAAGGGCTTTTAACAAAAGAGTCCGACAGAGAAGCTTCAAGGAAGGAGATCTGGTCCTCGCTGCTCGCCGACCAATAATTCTCACCTCCAAGAAGAAAGGTAAATTCGAACCCAAATGGGAAGGACCGTTTGTAATAGACACAGTCTATTCAAACGGCGCATATCGCCTGATTACTCAAGAGGGCGCCAGGCAATTAATGCCAATAAATGGGAAGTTCCTGAAAAAGTACTATCCCTAGTACATTCAGGATAACTCGTTTACCGGGAAGTTCCTTGAAGAATATTACACTTAATATTCTAGAGGATAACCCAAAATCATTGTCACCACCAAAATCCCTCACTGATCAATTTCAATTGACAGTGAGTCCACCAAAAATGTTTTTCTGGCCCTCTTGATTCTCTCCATGAGCAAGAGGTCCACTTTCAGTTCGGAGTCCCTTTTCGATAAACGAAAGAACTCCTTCCCTTTTTCTCTTTGGTTAAACCTTGTTCATGGTTATAACCGGAGTTGAAAATTCCACTTCGATAAACGAAGAACCCATTTTCAGTTTAGATAACTCATCCTATAAAAGGCAAGTTTATCTAAATTTTCCAGATTCTCGGAGTGGACACCCCACTTCTAGTTTCTTCCTCGCTGGAAATAGAATATAAAATTCTTCCTTTCCAGGATCAGGGAATAGAATATAAAATTCTTCCTTCCTTGTTTTCGGGTTCGCCTTCACCCTAAAAGAAGACCGGGAAATAGAATATAAAATTCTTCCTTTCCCGCATCGATCTTTTCCGAAATTTATCAATTTAGGATTCATCCTAGGAAGTTTATCCCGAATCCTAAGCAGGGATAAGTCTGCGCCTAACACGCGCTGCCGGTTTAGTCTTTTGCCGATTGAAAAAGACACCAGGGTTCGATTCTGGGGTATTCTATCCTGAAACCTAAGCAAGGATAAGTCTGCGCTTAACCTGCGCTGCCGGTTAGTTCTTAACCGTTAAAAAGAACACTCGTCCGCATATTCAACATTGCGGCAGGTTGTTATTAATAACACCAAAATCCATGCCTTACACGCATGGGGAATTTCATCCTGAATCCTAAGAAAGGATATGCCGACGCCTAACACGCGTCGCCGGTTTAGTCTTTTTCCGAACAAAAAGACACCAGAGTCCGATTCTGGGGTATTTTATCCCGAAGCCTAAGTAGGGATAAAGTCAACACCTAACACGTGTTGCCGGGTAGCCTATTCCCGTAACAATGGCGAAGTCTATGTATTCGACATCATAGCACGAAGTCTAAGGGAGTTCATTCCCTTAGCACAACGTTACATGCGGAACGGATTCCGATAATCCGCATGCTAGCCCGACTCAAACGGTAGTCGGTAAAGGCTAATCAAACCCGTTGAAGGCTGGGGGTTAGCCAAAAATCCTAAAGTCAACACCTAACACGTGTCGCCGGGTAGCCTATTCCCGTAACAATGGCGAAGTCTATGTATTCGACATCATAGCACGAAGTCTAAGGGAGTTCATTCCCTTAGCACAACGTTACATGCGGAACGGATTCCGATAATCCGCATGCTAGCCCGACTCAAACGGTAGTCGGTAAAGGCTAATCAAACCCGTTGAAGGCTGGGGGTTAGCCAAAAATCCTAAAGTCAACACCTAACACGTGTCGCCGGGTAGCCTATTCCCGTAACAATGGCGAAGTCTATGTATTCGACATCATAGCACGAAGTCTAAGGGAGTTCATTCCCTTAGCACAACGTTACATGCGGAACGGATTCCGATAATCCGCATGCTAGCCCGACTCAAACGGTAGTCGGTAAAGGCTAATCAAACCCGTTGAAGGCTGGGGGTTAGCCAAAAATCCTAAAGTCAACACCTAACACGTGTCGCCGGGTAGCCTATTCCCGTAACAATGGCGAAGTCTATGTATTCGACATCATAGCACGAAGTCTAAGGGAGTTCATTCCCTTAGCACAACGTTACATGCGGAACGGATTCCGATAATCCGCATGCTAGCCCGACTCAAACGGTAGTCGGTAAAGGCTAATCAAACCCGTTGAAGGCTGGGGGTTAGCCAAAAATCCTAAAGTCAACACCTAACACGTGTCGCCGGGTAGCCTATTCCCGTAACAATGGCGAAGTCTATGTATTCGACATCATAGCACGAAGTCTAAGGGAGTTCATTCCCTTAGCACAACGTTACATGCGGAACGGCTTTAGACAATCCGCATGCTAGCCCGACTCAAACGGTAGTCGGTAAAGGCTAATCAAACCCGTTGAAGGCTGGGGGTTAGCCAAAAATCCTAAAGTCAACACCTAACACGTGTCGCCGGGTAGCCTATTCCCGTAACAATGGCGAAGTCTATGTATTCGACATCATAGCACGAAGTCTAAGAGAATTCATTCTCTTAGCACAACGTTACATGCGAACGGAGTTAGACAATCCGCATGCTAGCCCGACTCAAACGGTAGTCGGTAAAGGCTAATCAAACCCGTTGAAGGCTGGGGGTTAGCCAAAAATCCTAAAGTCAACACCTAACACGTGTCGCCGGGTAGCCTATTCCCGTAACAATGGCGAAGTCTATGTATTCGACATCATAGCACGAAGTCTAAGGGAGTTCATTCCCTTAGCACAACGTTACATGCGGAACGGATTCCGACAATCCGCATGCTAGCCCGACTCAAACGGTAGTCGGTAAAGGCTAATCAAACCCGTTGAAGGCTGGGGGTTTGCCAAAAATTCCATGAGTATTATGGTCAATCATTTCAAACGAAGTGAGGAATCATAATAAAGATAAAGATAAATCAGTTCCATTAAAGAGAATCAAATGTCAAGGTTTTCAGCAAATAAAATCATACATCAAGCCCATGGCTAAGAACCTGCTGACTGAATTCAGACAGCTTCTCATCATAAGAGCGTCTAAGCTCCTCCTGCAACTCAGCTCTGACAGACTCTTCGTTCGCGGCTAAAGTCCTCACAGCAACCTCCTCTGTCTCAGCCAGTGTCTGCTTCAAGGACTTCAGCTCATCAGATAAAGCAGCATGTGCTTGCTGATTTTGCATCTTTGTGTCTTCCTTCTCACGGAGTTCTCGTCGGAGCTGATCTATCTGAGAATCAAGCTCCTCAAGTGAAGATGATCTAGTGGCAAGGTCAGCCTCAACTCGATCTATTCGGCCCCGCTGCACCTGAATCTCGAGCTCGGCAACCATCCGAGTACTGCGCCATGTCTGTAAGCGAGCATCCAACTCGGCAGCAACGAATGAAGAGGCACCTGTATCCCGGAGCTCATGAAACATCTGAAGCTCACGCTCTAAGCGATCAAGGTCATCAACCATAGCCGTCGCCAGATCCGGACATCCTATGTCCCTAATCAAATTTATCTTGGAATCGAGGTAGGGCTTAAATTGGCGAAGAGAAAGTCCGTCGTGGAGGAGTTTGCCAATTATAGCAGTCAGGGAGGAGAAATAAGAGCGGACTTCTACGCTGATGATGATCTTCTCAGGGTCATTCCCCGATAACAACTCCTTAACGAGGACATGAAGCTGAGAAGGAAGCCCTACACAAAGAAGAGAAATTCGTCAAAAGCCTCAATAAGGAAATGAATGGCTTTGCTCAGTTAATTAAATTATACCTCCTCCCCCTCGAGTCACTGGGGGTGGTGGAGATGTAAGGACTGTAGCTGCATCGACTGGTGGAGTTGGTCGTACAGCCGGCTCAACAGGGTCAGCCTCAACAAAAGCCCCTGTTAGGCACAAAACAGAAACATCATATTATAGTTGCATTAGTCAAGGAATTGGCTAGTCCTATAGTTAGCTTGAGAAGAGGCACGCACCTTCAAAATAACCGTTCCCGGGAGTCTGAGGGAGTACAGACTCAGGAAACATATCCTGAGGCGGCTGGCCATCGATCTGAGGAGAATCATACATGAAGTTGAACATAGAAGTGTCCATAGGCAGGCCTTCCCCATCGAAATCATCAATCGAAAAATCTGACACAAAAAGATATAAGTATGAAGGAGGAGGAAGGAAACTATGGCCGATAGAAGCAAGTTACCTCTTGAAGATGTACCTGGAATCACCGAACTGGGTCCTTCATTGACAGACTCCCCAACATGGGCGGTCTCTGCAGGCTTTTCTACCTGGTGCGGTGAGTCAGGCTCACCAGGAGATGCACAATCATCGGGACTCATCTCGCCTTCCTCACGATATCCTGCATAGGATGGGAAAGCATGAGCCAGAAGTTCTAAACGATCAAGAAAATGATCTATAGAATAGACGTTACCTCCGTCACTAACAGGATCCTCATCAGCCAAGTCCATCTCAGATGCTCGTGAATTTGCATGCGGCTTGTGGGCTAATCTTTTCCGCCTATCAGCACGGACAGCAATCGAAGGTCTTGCCCGGGTAAAAGGACGGAATTCGTCGTCACTGTTGGTCGCTGTCCCTGAAATATCGAATAGTGGTCAGGAATAGCAATTTGGAAATGCAGAGAAAAAGAAAGATAGGTGACTAACCTTGCTCCAAATCTGCCTCGTAGTCTTCAGGGTCTCCGCCTGAGGCCTCTCCAGCAGAACTAAAGGCCCTGTGACCTTCTGCATCAAGTCGGCGGGTCTTGCCCTGAGCCCTCTGTGACCGAGCACCGTCCCGGATCGCACGAGAATCAATCTGAGAGGCTTCTTCGGCCATCAACTCTTCGATAGGCTTCACAGGGACAGTCTTATTAGCTGCTAGCAACCACTTGCAGCTCAAGAAAGTGAGGTTCAACTGCCGCTCAGTACCTGGGAGACTGAACCTAGCACCAGTGCAGCCAGTCACGGTCCACAACCATGCACGAAGACCGTCCACCAGACCTCCATGAGCCCGAAGCTGCTGGCGCGGGTTCCCAACATAAAGCTGGTCATAACCGAACTGACGGGCGAATCGGCAAGGTAGATACGGCTCTATAAAACACTGATTCCCCACCCGGAAAGTCAGGTAACCCGGCCTAATGTTCACTAGCCAATTAAAGCAGCCCATATCCAAATAAGTCCTATACTCCCTCGGCTTCTCCTCATCAATCAAACACTCGCCGTACCGGCTGGAGAACTGTGGGAAGCAAGTGGAGAATGCCCAGCACTTGTGGACTTGTAGCTGACGCCTGATATCGGGGAATCCTCGGCCCTCCCACTCGCCATTCTCAAGCAGCTGTAGAAAGGGAACAGACTGGTCTATGGCATTCGGTACCGACATCACATCGGAACGATGAAGGACGAACCAAGCCATCAAATAAATATACGGAAGCTCCACCTTAATGGTAGGAATCTGAGTCGGTTTGTCATTATCTCTCCGTGTAAAAGCACCAGAAATCTGTCGAAGCCCTCGATGAATGTTAGCCACCATCACCGGAAGAAGCGAAAGTTCCTTCTTGTAGGCAAGCTGAACTGCAGGATAGAGCACTTCCAGTGGCAGAGCGTCACCAGACTGATACGGGACCACACATTTCTTCAACCAGATGGCGAGATAACCGGCAAGGAGAGTCATCGGACGAATCGGTGCGGTCGCATGATATAAGAACGATCTGAATTTAGTCCCTGCAGGAAAGCCACTCTCAGGACTGCTAATGGTATAGGATTGGGCGTTAGTCTTCTTCAGCAGCTCATTAACCTCTGAAGGAGTCAGCGGTGCCAGTTCACAAATAGATTGGCCAGAATGGCTCTCCAGATTCCTGAACAAATATGATGCGAACTGCTTCAGGCTCACATTTGCTTTGGTCCTCTTCGCTAGGGGCTTAGACTGCGCCAAAGCAATGTGATAATGACAAGTGAGGTCCCATAAGGTCTCGTAGCGGTCGGGCATGCGATCCTTCAGCTGACTCAACTCATGGTTGGAGGGAAAGTACTCCTGGTATAGCATCTGTCCCATGGGCAAGCCAGAAATCTTGTGCATCTCATGAAGAGCCAAGCCCAACTCTCCGTGCCTGGTCAGAAAAGTGTTGGAATCTGGATTATAAAGCTCGCATAGGGCAAAGAAATGCTTCGCGCTTGTAGGCAAACCATGCATGGTGGCCCGAATGGCTGCATAAAGACCGCAAGCATGTAACTCCTCGCTCCATCGGCTCAAGACGTACTTCGTCATACGAGCCCACCAAAACCTGTCCAAAGAATGGACCCAACCATAGAATCTGTGGCGCGGTGCGGGCATCTCCCGTCCTAGGTTAGCAAGGCGATTCCTCAAGGTAGAAGCAGAGGCGAGGAACTCGTTACGAGGCGGAGTATCTAGCCCCAGTACTCCAGGACGCAGTCCAACAATGTGATCCCTGCTCGAACCAGGAACTGCCTGATGAGTAATATAGCCGCAGTGGACGCTCTCATGCTCCTCTGTCAAACGCCACGACATCTCCCGTTTCACAGCCTGGCGTCTGAGCTCAGTCAAGGAACGGTGCCGAGGAATCTTCGGCAAATACATGAAACGACTGCCAGTCTTGTAAAGCCACTGCTCAGCTTCAATAAGTGCTGCATCGGGATCTCTGGTAGAGTCGCCAAACAAGAAGTCAGTCTTCCTAAGAGACTGAACGGAACCGGCATCCTGCACGAGAGGCGCATCTGTAATCAGCTGGCGAAGGGCTCGATGTCCACCTTCCTTCACTACTTCGACAACCTCTATCGACGTGCCCGGAACAAACTGGGAGGTAAGCGGAATGGGCGAAAAGTCATCAGACGTCGAATAATATTCGTCACGACGTCCATTCACCGCATGCGATGAAAAAGCTCCGGAAGGATATTCCACTGAAAACAAGCAGTTAAGTGTTTGTTAATTTCAGATATAAAAGGAAATTGAATTCATCTTACAAATTGGTAAGATAGAGTCATTGCCTTATAAAGGGCGAGACGATTTGGCCACATTGCGCATTTATAAGATAGGGTATATCGACAATATATCCCTGCCTTATAAAGCACGATGCAGCGTCAAAACGCCCCCTTTATTATGAGATGTGGTTTTGACCAAGCAAAACCCATCTTTAAAGCGTCGATCCTCACCAAGGAGAATCAAGGCTTTTCCCGATCGCCTCACCAAGGAGAGCAAAATGGGGTAAAAGGACTAATTTGCAAATTCTCAGAAGAAGAGGGTTAATTTGCAAAATTTCCATAAAGCGTCGATCCTCACCAAGGAGAACCAAGGCCTTTCCCGGTTGCCTCACCAAGGAGAACAACGGGGGTAAAAGGGACCAATTTGCAAATATCCGAAAAAAAAGAGGACTAATTTGTAAATTTGCAAACATGCCAAAAAAGTAGCTCACCAGCATATGAAGGAAGCGCGCCATCAGCCGATGCAGCAGGAAAACGACCTCTCGATACTCGCGACATAATGGCCTACAAAAGAAATCAAGAGGTCAGATCTAAAAAAAAAAAAAAGATCACATTTTTATCCCCTAAAAGATAAGCTCGAGGCGCCAAATTATAATCCGAACCCTCACCCGTGGTCCCACAAATTCATAAATTGAATAAAGCATAAAAAATGTTGAATCACTAAAAGGGTTAACTCTTTTAGCATAACGTCACATGCGGAACGGGCTTAAATAATCCGCATGCTAGCCCGACCCAAACGGTAGTCGGTAAAGGCTTCTCAAACCCGTTGATGGCTGAGGATTTGCCAAAAATGGGATTTCTCAGTCAAAGATCCGAAGGAAGGTTAGATCTAAGACAAATATCAAATTTTTAGAGAGATCGGATGCTTGAGGGAAGAGAAAAGCAAAAAATAGGACAAGAGGGGGGGCCGGCCCTAGGTGGAGGAAAAGAAAAAGAAAAAGACCCCTTTTTTATAGGGTGAACCGGGTTGAACCAAACCGAACCGGACCGGACCCAGTTCGAACCAAAATCCAAATTGAAGCCGAACCGAGCATCGAAACGACTTCAAATCGAGCGACGATTCAGCCCATCATTTACTCACTCCTCTCCCATATGTTCGGAAGAGTCGGAGGATTATTTGAACCGATTTACTGCCTTTTTTGGCTCATTTTAAGCCGGTTCAGCTCATTTGGGCGCAGAAAACACTCCAATAAGGTATATGAGTATAAACTATTCCCTATTTTTGGTTTGAGAAGTTCCTGGAGAATATGTTTTTATAAATATTCTTAAGGATAACTCAACAACACTACGCCGGACAACGCGTTGCAGATAAAGACTCGACGCCAACAATCGATGGTCAGCTAGAGATTAGAAAAACAGGAATCGACTTCAAGTTTAAAATTCTGACAACGGTCAGACAATAAATGCAGCACCGAAACTCTTTCAGACATTCGACAAAGTACCGAATAGCCTGAAGAATTGAAGGAATCAAGAACGGAAGTCATTCCAAGGTCCCATTACACCGATTGAAGGTTAGGACACTCATATCCAAAGTATTCCAGACTCTTCTATGAAAGAACGAGACTGAAATACTTTGGAGGGGGTATCTGTAGGCATATAAAATTGCTTATAGGTCCTTTAGCTCAGCTCGGCACAAACCGACGGACCAACGAGGCGACCAGATCGACAAATCGCACGCAAGCGACGGAATGCACCCATACGCGTTCGGAATCAAGCCAAGTGTTAAAGAATCAACGAGTCATCCAACCGGGAACAGACTCGGACGAATCACGATCGAATCAAGATTAATTTCGGACTCGAACTTAGAAGTGGATTTACTGCCAAATCAGGAATCCGACTCACTGCCAAATCAGATCAACAAATCAGAGTCTCAATCAACCGAATCACGGACAACACCAGAAAACGGACACAACTCAAAAACTCGGAAAACCCACACCTAAGGGGGCTCGGCCAAGGCCGAGCCACCCATAGGTGGCTCGGCCAACGCCGAGCCACCCATACTTTCAAGAGCCGAAACTCTGCCGGATTGAAGAGTGAACTCGGAGCTTTGAAGACTTGAAGACTTGCACATTCGGATCTGATCCTCGGCGAGCATCCATGTCAGAAAAGGCAGGATTTCGAGAGGAAGAAAGAACAGATCTGAGATCTACACGAGATCACACTCCAGATCTAAGCTTGGTCTTAGATCTCGAGATCCGAGCGATTATTCCCTTGGTGGACTAATCCCTCCCGGCTATTATTCCCTTCGTGGAATAATACCTGTATAATCGTGTAGATCCGACCGGATCTAGATCGCGCGGCGGTCCACGTATTAACCCCGGCGTTGGCAAAGAACCCACAAAGCGAGCGACCGCAAAACAGGAGCTCGCGATTTGTTCACAAGAGGAAAGTTGTAATTTTTACTTTTTTTCTTTGATTTACTTGTAACCGGATCTATAAAAGACCGGATCTTTGTAATCCAAGATGACAATTATTTCAATGAAAAAGAAAACAGTTTTCCCCGCGAACACCTGTAATAGTGTTATCATTAAAATCTGCCTTGAAACGTATTATGTAGGTTTGATGGCAATGATGCTAGCCTTGGTTAGTTTCATACTTGCTTCTATGATGTCTTGAGTATCCTCAATAGTGAGCACATTTGCCATGTTGTCATCGCAACGATCATCTTAGAAAAGTCGTACATCGACATAGTAAATATTGAGGTCTCTAAAAGGTCATCCGTTTGTGTAGATCATGTCCTCTATCCTATCTAAATCATTATAATTCATACACTAGTGCATGGTAGAGGGGACAATCACATTCTCATTGATCAAAGACTACCCCAGGAAGATGTTGTATGATGGTTTGATATCAATAACTGAACATATTACATCAAACTTATGTTCGCTAATCTAGAGTTTGACCTTTATCTTTAGCAATGTATCTCTACTATCAGCATTTAAGCCAACGAACTTGCTATCGATTCAATAGAGTCATCGCAATGAAATCTAGAGGAAATGTAACATCATCAACATAATCATACTGATAGTGGATCCAGGGTCAACTTGTGAAGTAAAGTTGCCTTGTGTGATTGATGGAAGGTATGAGCATATCTCTCTCGGATAATGTCACCATTAGACGGTCCCTCTCTTTATAATGGTTGCGTATGTTTAAGTGGCCCTCGATATTTTCTTCTAATGCTTGGATCTGGATGAGGTAAATCGATAGGTCACTTAGAGTCGCCTCTAAGGCTAGTTGAAACAATTCCCAAGGTATTACTAAATAATTGCAAGTCCTCTTTGGATGTTGATAGGGGTCATTTGCGAGGGCCAAGCCTAATGTTATAGCCCCAAAACCACAGGAGGTGGTGTCGCTATTAGGTCAACAAAATGACTTATCTCTTCTAAGTCCTTCCTTTTTGTGCCATGATAGCAACTAGTACTTTCGATTCTTAGAGTGCTTTGGTCGCTGCTTCTTCCTTTTCTAACATGATGATTGCTACAACAATGTCATCTTCTACATCAGAGAGTTCAGGTACTAGCCCCTCATCATTACAGTAGAGAACTATCATGGTATTGCATATATTTCTCTTTCTAGCTTGGTCTTTCTAATTCAGCATGCAAAAGGTCCATTGCTTATCCCTTACAAGGTCGAGGTGCACCCATATGAGTTTTCCTTTAGGGAGAGTTACTGGGGAAAACCCTCTGGTCTATCAACTATGTTGATCATAGTTAACAATATTCAACTCTGCTTTTAGTAGTGGTATTACACCATTTGTAATGCTAATCCTTGATAGATCTGTAAACTAGATTGGGATCATGCTCAGTGAAACTTGCTTTGGTCTTCTCTTAATTTTAAAGATCTGAATTCATGTAAGGTTTGACCCTTCTCTCTCAGTACAATGTAGTCCTTCGAATGATGTTCTACAAAGTGGTGAAAGATGCAGTAATTTAGGACATTGGTGCGCCCTTCTTCTTCATGTCTCTTGGGTCTCCTAAGCTTGATGAATCCTCCCTTGAGAAGGGCTTCAACCACTTCTAAGTTTACTTCCTTCCTACAAACACAAACTCTAGCAGGATGTGGCTTGAATCGAATTTGTCACTTTTAAGGACCTTCCCCTTAATACTGCCCACTCGAAGGTACTTTCTGTAGCTAGGATTAGAACTGGGATGGTAGTTGTTGTTTGCATTTTGGTGGCTATTTTGATTGTTATTCTGCTATCTTGGCAGTTGTGATTCGGGTTGTGGCGTGTGTGGCTATGTAACATCAACTACCATCACTCACATGGCCTTCCCATCCATGTGTGGCAGTTTTATGCTTCTAGGCTTACCCTTACCTCCACTATTTACCCACTTATTTGGGATGCCACCGAGCCCCATGGCACCAGCCCTTTCGGTATTCTTAATTAGCTTTTTCTAGGTTTTGGACTTGACAACATTAAATTGTTATAGGATGTGATCTAGTAAACCGTCATGACAAGCAACATTGATAAACATTTTTGGACATTTTGCCCTTTAATTTGAGGCCGAGTTAGTGGAATATCTTTGTATAAGTTTGGAGATTCTCTCCCTAATTATGGACTCTATTCTTCACCCTTTAGTAAGTTACCTCAGAGTTAATTTCATGAAATCTATCGATGAACTTCCTTCTCAAGTCTTTCCACGAATTTATAGAACCTGACTACAGGCTCTTGAACTAATAAAAGGTGGGTCCTTTGAATGAGCCAGAGAACATCCTCACCATATTGTCATCATTTCCTAGCTATGGCTAGGCTTGAGCTATGATTAAGGTTTTTGTGTGATGATTTGGAGCCATTGAAATTTTGTACCTTGATAGATTTATTCTTTTTGGGGTATGGTATGTAATGCTAAAGAGCTGGATAAGGCCTAGAGGTTCTATCATTCTATTCTCTTTGATTCTTTATAAAGATGTCCATTTGCACCATTAATCAAGGTATGATCATGGCAATGATAGGGTCTACAATCATAGCTAATTCATGATGACCCGCACCAACAGATTGGTTTGATTACTCTTCTTGGTGGCCAAGTTGTCCATTATAGGCTGTAGGTGTTAAAAATTATCTATAGGTTCTCGCACGCAGTTCGAAATAGAAAAAAGATGATGAACATCATTATCTAAGTTAAATAGGATTATCTAATGCTGTAGCAAAGCTAACAAGCACATGAAGCAAGTTGGCAAAGCATACGAGTCAACGAGATGGCAAAATAACGAAGAAACGACTCGAGCGGGAGTTATATTTCACCCACAAAGAACGAAGAGCCACTCATGTCTCACTTACTCCATGTGTATTTCACCTATGGAAAATTTTAGATCTCTTTGCTAGCTTTCCAATGCATCTTAAATCGCTTCATTCCGAGATGAGACGAAACAATTAGAGGCAAAATAATAGAGTAATGCCAATGGCCGAGACACCAATCGTGTCTCGACCCAGGGGCGAGACACCAGCGGTGTCTCTAACCCAATAAAGCTATTTTCACCCATTTTTCGATAAGATTTTATTCTAAAACCTTTCCAACTGATTTGAGACTATCTTTGAACAAGGTTAAGTGGTTATAACTAAAGATGAGATCAAATCATTCGTTGTTATCAGAAACAGAGCTTTTGAAGCCTATAAATATAACCCTAGGGCCTTTATTCACAAGGATGGGGAATTTGGGGAGCAACGACGAAGCTCTATTAAATTGAAAAGTGAGAAGCGTGAATTTCAGCAAGGAGTAAGCAAGTTCTTGGCAAGTTCTTTGAACAAAAGGAGGAGAGTTCGATAGATCTATAGCCACTTCAGCCTCATTCATACGCTTCCCTTGAGATTGCACTGTTGCTATAATCTTGAGAAGAGTGTTTATCTCACCGTTGCCAAGATATTCACTTAAATTTCTTGTCTCCTTCATGAAGCAACAAAATCAATCAGATATGATCCTTCGGTGGTCCACGGATAAACCCCGGCACATGCAAAGATCCCACGCTAGTAGAAGACCGATAAACGATCTTTCTGTGTATGTTTTCTAGAAAGTTGTAATTTTTCAATCTCTTCCTTTAAATTTGTTGTAAATGTTTAAAGTTGTAATGAATTCTTCAAAGAAATCAACTTTCAATGCGAACATAGGGATGCGACATGATCTGAGCAAGAGTGGGGTGTGTCATCCTAGCAATGGGTTGGTCAGACACCCTAATTTGTTCTAAGCTTAAAGGCAGCATTTCCAGATTAGTGTTGGGGTTACCTCTTGTGGATTAGTCTCTTCTTCTAGATTAATGGTTAGTTGGGTGAGTCATGAGTCTTGATGGAAGTTGGCGGCCTCCTCCCTAATCTGGGTATTATGATTTAATTAGGAGTTATTTTTCAACCTTTAGACATCCGCAAATGTTTGCATGCATTCTTATTTTTTTGGTCAATGAAAAAGAATATATTCATTTACCAATTTTTGAATACATCAAAACTTTGCTAGAAAATGCTCTAGCAAACAAAACTGAAGAAAATTTTCGAACTATTGAAATCATTACTTCTCTTACTAACTGATCAGAACTACGACTTTTTTTCTGAAAAATCCTCATATTTCTCTCCTTCCATATCCAGTAAACCGCCGCTGATAAAGCCATTCTTTTTAACTTCTTCATGAATCCAAACCCCCTCAAGTTATTGGTATACAATTCTATCACATGATCCCAGTTGCATGATCTCCATGTATAATCTAACCATACCATCATTTTGTTCCACACATCAGATGAATAATGGCACTCAAAGAATAGGTGCTTGCAGGATTCTAATTGACTGGTAGAGCTAGCACACAGGACACACTGATTGGTATTCAGTATTCCCATGCAGCATAATCTATCCTTAGTCAGGAGCCTCGAGAGAATTGCAAGCTATAATATCACTGAATGTTTGGGATAGTACAATCCTCCCCATACTATATTCGACCAAGGTGCATCAGCTGTAGAATGAGAGATAGCATGATAGACAGAGGAAATTTGAATTTTGCCAATTGTTGTGACATCCATTGATGACCCTTTGTAGATTATTCACATTCCCAAAATTTCTCATTATCAAATCCCTCACCTTAAGGAGCTGTCTCCACATCCAAGAGTCATTTTTCTTTGGTTGAACTTGACAGATTTCCAATTATTGTAAATAATTGCCATGCACCCATTTAATCCACAACAAATCTTTTTTTGTGTGTATCATCCACAACAACTTGACAGCTGCAGCATAATTCCACTTCCTGGCAGAAAAGAGACTCAACCCTCCTAATTTTTTATCTTTGCAGACCTCAGACCATGAAACAAGGTGAATTTTGTTTCCCCACAAAAAAGCAGAGCATAACTTGTCAATTTTTTCCAATACCTTGATTGGCAGGATGTAGTTACTTGTCCAATAGATTTGAATCCCTAGGATGATAGTTTTGATTAGCTGGATTCTCCCAGCATATGACAAGCTCTTCCTGCATTGCCAATTTTGAAGTTGCTCTGAAACTTTAGAGATCAAAGGAGAACAATCCAAGTATGAGAGTCTTTTTGAAATCAGAGGCATTCCTAGATATCTCATTGGTAAGGAGCCCTCAGAGAAGTTTAAGTATGTGCATATCTGAGCTTTTGAATTATCATCAATCCCACTCAAGAACACTGAGCTTTTACTAGAGTTTGCCTCCAGACCTGAGACTCTACTGAACTCTTGAAGACAGCTATTCATTTTAGTAATTGAATCCATATCTGCTCTACAAAATAGCAACAAGTCATCAGCAAATATCAAGTGTGTAATCCCCAATCTAGCACACTTTGGATGGTATCTGAACATTCTGTCTGTGCTAAGTGTCTTTAATTTCCTGGATAGGTATTCCATACCAAGCACAAACAAGTAAGGAGATAATGGATCTCCTTGTCTCAATCCTCTAGCTCCTTCAAAATATCCATGCAAGGATCCATTAAGTGACAGAGAGAACTTAGGAGTAGAGATGCATTCCATCACCCGTGTAATCATGTTATTTGGGAATCCCAAACCTGTTAACATAGACTTACCGTGTAATCAATGTTTAGAACAGCTCTTGGAGAGACATACCGTCTACCATAATGCCTTATGAGCTCATGAGCTAGAAGAATGTTGTTAGAAATAAGCCTTCCTTTAACAAATGCACTTTGTGCATCATCAATCAGAAACCCAATAACACTCTGAATTCTAGTAGCCATGATTTTAGATATAACTTTGTAAATGCAATTGCAGCAAGAGATTGGTCTGTAGTCAGAGGGAGATCTGGGGTTGAGGATTTTAGGCACTAGTGTAATAGAGGTTGATTTAAAGGCACCTAGGAGCTTCCCAGAATGAAAGAATTCCTCAACTGCTTTCCACAAATCATCACCAATGACATCCCAGGCAGTTTTAAAGAAAGATGCACTAAAGCCATCTGGACCAGGGCTTTTATCATCAGACATTGTGTAAACAGCTTGTTTTATTTCCTCCCTTGTGATAGGAGATCCTAGCAATTACCTTTGATTTGCTAAAAGAGTAGGGTCATTTGAAATAACAGCTGGATCAGGCTCAGTAGTATTCCCAGAAGTACCCATGAGTCTCTTATAGTAGTCAATAAGTTCAGTGATGATTAAATCCATATCAGAGATTCTATTTCAATCCTCAGTATATAAGGACAACACCCTGTTAAGATGCCTTCTAGCTTTCATGAGTGAGTGAAAGAAATGAGAGTATTTGTCCCCATGCACAGCCCATTTAATATTTGCTTTCTGTCTATAGAAGGATTCTTCACAATGTAACAGTGAAGTGTATTTCTTTAAGTATTCCTTTTCTTTGGATATAAGATGAGAGTTAAAAAGATCAATACTTAATTGGTTCTGTGTGTTAGATAGCTCCTGTTTGGCTCTCAATACCTGCTCGCTTATATTCATGAAATGCCTTTTATTTAAATCCTTTAGAGCAGGTTTGAGCATAGAATGAAGTTTGAACATGTAGTAACCCTGTATATCCTGCTCCCTAATAGACTTGACAATAGAGAGGAACTCAGGATGCTTTGTCCACATCTTGAAAAACTTTAAAGGCTTCTTTCCCTGAAATTCCTCATCACCAACTGTTAGGAGTGCTGGTGAATGATCAGAGCAAACTGGCATCATAAAGTCCACCTGACTTGAAGTATATTGAAGGATCCATAATTCATTTACCAAGACTCTATCTAATCTGCTCTATACGCTAGCTTGAGCCTCTTGTTTATTGTTCCAAGTGAAGAAACATCCAATGGTCTTAATGTGCACCAATTGACTAGAAGAAATAAAATCTTGGAAGTCACCAGTATCAGTATTAGTAGTTGGTGTACCACCCAGTTTTTCACATTGTTGAGAATTGCATTAAAGTCTCCTCTAATCAACCATGGACAATCAACAACTAGTTGAAGATCCTACCAAAGTGCTTTCCTACCCTCTCTTTGATTAAGAGCATAGACCACAGTCATCAAACATGAAAACCTTCCATCTCTTGATTGAACTAAACATGTCATGTATTGTACAGAGATATTGACACACTGAATTGTCAGAATGTCACTATTCCAAAGGATCCATATCCTCCCATTTCCTGCTTCCTGAACATTAGAAGTCCATTCCTAATACTTTGCTATTTTATTTGCTATTTTTTTCCATTTTTTCTTTAGAAAGTTTTGTTTTTAAAAGAGCTATAAAGGGTAGCTTGTAATCATGAATGAATTGCTTCACAATTAAGTATTTAGAGGATTTATTAAATCCCCTAATATTTCAAATAGCAAGGTGCATTATTGACCACAACCCCTATCAATATAGTAGGGGTCAAAATCAAAGCTCTGTGGATCCAGGGGTGAAAATTAGGATGCTTGAATTGAATCTCTTGGAACTCTTGCTAATAATCTCCTTGCAACATTAGTCTTGCTAACACTTGTAAATCCAGATGCATTAACTGTTGGAGATGAGAATTGGTGAAAATTTGCTAAACCAGAGTTTCCAAGCCTGATATTCTGAATGTCAGACACCATTTGTTGTGCATGTTTCCCAATTTCAGGAGAGCTAACACAAGATTTTCCTTTATCTGGAGGAGCATTTGCTTTTCTCTGATCATTCGTTTGTTGTGCATGTTTCCCAGTTTCAGGAGAGCTAACACAAATTTTTCCTTTATCTGGAGGGGGAGTATTAGCCTTACTCTGTTGTTGTGCATGTTTCCCAACTGTAGCACTTTGTCCTCCTTTATCAGGCAGGCCAATATCCCTCAAATTAGTTCCAGTTTGTGTATCCTGCACCTTACCAACATCTTGTCCATCTCCATTTTTTTGAGTCTGTGCAATATCTCCAGATGTATTCAAAACCTGAGCAGCAATATCTACCATTTTTAACAAAAAACATGCTCAGAAGCAAGAGGATCTGCCTGGACCTGTGCATTATTCCCTTGTTTTCTATTAATAGGGATCCACATTTTTTTAAACCTTTGCCTTCTGCAATTATCAGTTTCATGACCAATAATATTGCAATTTGAACACCATCTAGGCTTAAGCTCATAGATAATCTTCTGATTGTAGGCTTTTCCATCCGGCCCTTGAATTTCAACTGAGTCTGGTAGTGGAGCCTTCAGTGGCAGTTTTACCTCAAGTAGCACTCTAGCATAGCTTAGCCTTTGTCTAGTTGCAGTAAGCATGTCAGTTGTTAAAGGGTATCCAATGTGGCTTGAAATTTTACTAATGCCTATAGCACTCCATAGATTGAGTCTTAGATTAGGAAGTTGAACCCACATTGGATAGGAGTAGTCTTGTATTTTCTCCATTTCAGTCTCAATAGACCATGGCTTAAGGACCAATGGTCTAGAGCCAAAAAACCAAGGTCCAGCTTCCAAAATCTCCCTCATCTGTTGATCAGATTGGAAATCAAATAAGAATACTCCCTGTTTGAGCAAAGAAATTCTAGGAATTGAAATTCTACCCCATGCTTTGCTTATGTATGCTTCCATAGATCTAAACTTGACATTCAACCCTATAACATGCCCTATCAAAGAGAACTTCCAAAATTCTTCACCCTACCTTCATTCTTCAGCAGAAAAAGTAACAGGAGCAGAGGGAGAGGGTGGAATAAAATTTAGAGCTAATCCATTCCCTGGCTTTCTGTTATCAACAAAGAGACTCACTAAGGATTTTTTCCCCTTTGTTAACCTCATCACGTTGTTCTAAATTCTCAGCATTACTCTTATCCTCCCCTTCCCGATTGAGATTATCCACATTCATTTTCTCTCTCGTGGATTGAGTAACAAAGGGGTAGAAGTTTCAAGATTCTCAGCCCTCATTTTCTCACCATCATAAGGGGTTATAATCTCAAGATCCTTATCAATCACCTCCGTTGGCTCATCAGAATCTTCTAAAAACTCATCTTCCATTACATCAGCCCAAGAGTTAGAGTTAGGGGACTTACTTAGATGACTAGCAAGAACTGGACCAGATCTGAGCAGGTTAGGCTCTGAGATTGACTTAGTTTTAGTCATTACCTCCTCCATTAGAATTTTCTTCTTAGCTCCCTTTGGGCCAGTACTGGCCATCTCCATTATCACCCTAGATGTTGCTCGAAGCTCCTTCACTCTTAGCCTTTGTCTAGTTGCAGTAAGCATGTCAGTTGTTAAAGGGTATCCAATGTGGCTTGAAATTTTACTAATGCCTATAGCACTCCATAGATTGAGTCTTAGATTAGGAAGTTGAACCCACATTGGATAGGAGTAGTCTTGTATTTTCTCCATTTCAGTCTCAATAGACCATGGCTTAAGGACCAATGGTCTAGAGCCAAAAAACCAAGGTCCAGCTTCCAAAATCTCCCTCATCTGTTGATCAGATTGGAAATCAAATAAGAATACTCCCTGTTTGAGCAAAGAAATTCTAGGAATTGAAATTCTACCCCATGCTTTGCTTATGTATGCTTCCATAGATCTAAACTTGACATTCAACCCTATAACATGCCCTATCAAAGAGAACTTCCAAAATTCTTCACCCTACCTTCATTCTTCAGCAGAAAAAGTAACAGGAGCAGAGGGAGAGGGTGGAATAAAATTTAGAGCTAATCCATTCCCTGGCTTTCTGTTATCAACAAAGAGACTCACTAAGGATTTTTTCCCCTTTGTTAACCTCATCACGTTGTTCTAAATTCTCAGCATTACTCTTATCCTCCCCTTCCCGATTGAGATTATCCACATTCATTTTCTCTCTCGTGGATTGAGTAACAAAGGGGTAGAAGTTTCAAGATTCTCAGCCCTCATTTTCTCACCATCATAAGGGGTTATAATCTCAAGATCCTTATCAATCACCTCCGTTGGCTCATCAGAATCTTCTAAAAACTCATCTTCCATTACATCAGCCCAAGAGTTAGAGTTAGGGGACTTACTTAGATGACTAGCAAGAACTGGACCAGATCTGAGCAGGTTAGGCTCTGAGATTGACTTAGTTTTAGTCATTACCTCCTCCATTAGAATTTTCTTCTTAGCTCCCTTTGGGCCAGTACTGGCCATCTCCATTATCACCCTAGATGTTGCTCGAAGCTCCTTCACTATTCCATTGCTTTCTTAAGTTCCACTGGTCTCCATTGATCCCTCAAATCTCTCAGCTTCACCTGCAGGGACAGAGGAGGGATAGACGAAGATCGAGTCTCTTAAAGTAGCATCGATGATTCCCTTGCTTCCATTCTTCTTCTTCTTATTCTTCATTCGAAATCCAGGCGGAGGCGCACGGTAGCGGGAAAAAAATCTCCCGCTAAAATGCACCTAACTAACCGCCCCTAGATTCACTGAAATTTCAAAACACAAAGCAAATACATCTTGAGAAATTCCTCTTTGCATGCATTCTTGTATACGTTTCATTGCATTCCCTGGACTTAGGATTTCTTTATCAATTCTCCAAGGTCAACTTCTTCTAGAGGATCACACGGTGGATCAGAGTCTTCACTTGCATCACCCACCAAAGGCTCTTTTTTGCTTCAAACTCTTCCCTTTTGGAGGTGATGCCATGTTAATCTCCAATTTACATGAACATCATAAACTCATTGTACTATCTGATGCACAAGCTAAATGTTTATCTCCAGGAGGTTCTTTGTATACTATGTTTGTTGTACGAAGCGCCCAAGTTCATAATGACGGTCTGGTCGTCTTCGAGCGAGTTTGATATGCTGATCACTAATAATACTTTTAGAATTCATCAAAGTCCTATTCTCGATGTTCATCTATGGAATGGCCAGCTCTATGCCATCGATCCACTATGTAGACATTGACCATCTTAGGTTCATCTTTATCAGTGATTTTAGCAACACATTTTTTGTAGGATCACCTTCTCTTTGGTTAGGTCTATGTGAGACCGATAGGCAATCACTCATAAACTAATGCTTTTGGACACTAACTGTTTGCCATGTGTCATGCACGAGACTCAATTAGACCTTTAGCATTGGAGCATACAATATCGAACATGTCTAATGGTTTTGACATGCACTGGTAGTGTTAGGGAATCTCGATTATGGAATCCTTGATATTTGAAGGCTGACTAATTACATCCATCTTGTCAAGAGGAGGACATGGACATTTAGTTTTCCAAAAGTCTTCAAGATCAATGGTTGATTCTAGACTCACATCCCTTTATGAGATGGGTGATCTTCCTCATCTTGTAAAGGATATGAGATTGTTTGTGAAAACTATTCATTTCCAAGGGATTTCATGACCTCTGTTGCACTACTTTGTTGGCTTCTGAGCAAAACATGCATTTGGCTAAAGCTGAAACTCCACCAGGACTAATAACATGTTGTCATTGAGTTTGATGTCTATGGGATGGTTAGAGTCCTTGTGTATCACCCTTTGCTTTGAGCACCAGGTTGGGCAGCATGTAGATCTATCAGATTAGAGGTCAAGTCCTCTATCCTTTAGAAGGATTTCAACAAAGGCTTAGATGGAGACTAGGTGGTCTCGCTGTCAGTGGGGTTCTCAACCATATCCAGGCACAAATGCTCTTTTAGCACTGTGCGAGTCCTTTGCTCTTAATTGGGACATCTCTGGGTGCTATTTAAATAAGCCTTGTAACCAGCATAGTTGATCTCAACAATGCTAGTCCTTATAGTTATTCCAGGTGCTATATTATCATATTGCGGCACAACATTCACGTTAGAAGAGAAACCACTTCCCAGCTGTGTCACCATTTATTTTTGGTCAAAATATTTACAAAGATTCGAGACAATGAAATAGTCATTCTCTTCTATTGATCTCTAAGGGAAATAATAAAAATAATATTATAGTGACTTTAGTTGTAATTTTGATTCTTGAAAGCTACATCGAAAGAGACTAGACGTCGAATATGTTGATCATATGAATAAAAAAGCATCATTCTTTGGACAACCATGTGATATTGAAATGAGCCACTTCAGATGAAAAATAAACTCATTATAGAGGGTTTGGCTTGCCTCGTTGAACAAGTAAAAAGAGAGCCAACCATGAACAAGTAAAAAGATTGATCGTTACGTGGGCTACAAGGACACAAGATCAAAGATCAAGTATCAAGGATAGTAATGACACAATAAATACTCTAAAATCGTCGGTCCTTGTCACTTCTTTGGTCCACCTCACCTCTGGCAATTTGATCTTCTTCATTTTGATCAAAGATGTGAGGATGGAAATCACATGTTCATCTTTGAAATCATACTTCTTCTGAAAACGATTGTTGGAAGCATTTCCTTTCTGTTTTGCAAAGATTTCGGGGATGGTGCTGTCTCAACAGCTAGAGTATCCTTCCCTTTTGATTGTTTTTGGGAATTATGGTTACCTTTACCCCCTCCCTTTTTAGGCTGGGACTCCTGAGATTCTTCAGCATCCATCCTCTTGAGCATATTTTCTACCTGCTCTCCCTACCAAACCAAATCTTTCCATGAACAGGCTTCAACAGCGTCCATCTTAGACAAGATATTGATAGAAAGATTATTGCAGCAAATCAACACAAGAGTACCTTCAGAAATTTGATCACGCGAATGTAACGATCGATTTCTGAATCTCTTGACAAAGTCACCGACAGACTCTGTTTTCTTCTGCTTCTCGACCAATAGCGTGGCCATAGAAACCTCAGTGTCATCATTGAAGAATTGAGCTAAGAAAAGTTTCTCCAAATCTCTCCAACTTTTAATTGACCCAGGCTCAAGTCTACAGAACCACTCAAAAGCCATCCCCTTTAGGGTGCTAATGAATAGTCTAGTCATAATGGGATCATTACCCACTACATGCCTGGTCTGCACCTAGAAGTAGTAAATATGTTGGGTAGGGGAACTCTTACCATCAAATTGTACAAGATTGAGTGGTTTGAACTTCGAAGGATACGAAATCGTATCCCATTCACTTGGATATGGCCTAGCCACCCCCAATTCTTTGAAGTTTCCTTGGAACTTCAATGCGTCAAGTTGCTTCTGGAAATAATCCAACTTTTGGTCCCGTACTTTCGTATGAGGATTGGATTCAGCTTCAGATGATTCAAATTGGATCTTCACAACATTCTCCACCTCATCGCCTTCATCATTGCCATCTGGGTTTCGATAACTATGTTCTTCATCGGCAGGTGAAGGTAGCCTACACCTTGATCCCGAGGCCTGGGGATAAACCTTCTTTTTCTTCTTTTCCTTCTTCCCAAAGAGTTTCTCTACCACTGCTTCCAAGCATCTGATAAATTCTTGTTGTTGGAGGATGGTTGGTTGTTCCTCTTCCATCTTTCTTGCCATGTCTTCCTCACTTCCAGCCATATGAGTACTTGCTTGTTTACTTTGATCTGTGTTGGAAGGCTGAGAAGTAGCAATGGCTGAGTTTTTGGGCTCTTCTTCAGTTACATTTGTGATACCCGCTAATCGTCGGTAATCAAACGGGACCACCACACCAGTACGAGTACGAGTGTGTTGATACACCCCCTATCCTTCGACACATTTCACCTAATCCTAGAGAGTATTCAGGATCAGAAGATTCAGAGGAATCAGCCAAGACTTTGCTCTTGCCCTTGCTGACCATGTTGATTGTCACTTTAATGTGGCGATCCTTAGATACTTGCTTCTTGGGACGAAAGCATCTTCTTCTTGATGATGAGACCATCGACGACTCAGTCAACCGTTCGAAGACTGAAGACTTATTGCTTACTCCCCCCTCTTCGGTCACCTCATACTAAATGTGGCATGGCCTTCCCTTCCTGCTAACCTGTGAGAAGTCATGGTCATTATTATTTTATCCAATTATTTCACTATATTGTGACTACCAAACTCAATATGAGTATTTCAAGCATTACATTGAGTTTGGTGGTGCATTGCCTCGAGACCGATAGGTTGGCTCGTACTTATCTTTATCCTATTTGGATAGCATATATATCAATTACACTAGATTTGGGCCTTCATGAAGTTTTAAGTCTCCACTGGGGTGTATTCCCCTAAGTTATGTCTTCTTACACTTAAAGTCTTGGACTCATCCCTTCTTCAGTCAACTCCCTTGGTTCCATTAGGTTTATGTGGTATGATCCAAGTGCCTTTGGGGGCCCATATTCCTGTATTTCTTATTGAATAGTCTGTACTTTTTTAATTGCCTATAGGTGCAGCAACCATATGACCACTGAAAGGTCTACTTTTGTGGATATTAATACTTCTACCGCCGCTTGAATGAAGTTGAGAAATGATGCACTTATTCAAGCAAAGGGAAAAGACGTAATTGCAATCTTGGTTTGAATCTTACCACAAATCTTCTTAGTGTTGTATAATTGATTGTGCATGGTAATATTTTTTAACTTTCACTATGTGCTAGTATATGACTAGGGGAGGCAAAGAGATTTCAAGACAATAATCAAGATGGGAGAAAATTAGCAGCTTTGCTCTCATTCTTTGATATGTAGAAATGTTGCTTTTTAAGCTAGAGTGAATGATTATCATGGCTATGACATCAAAGACATGTGCAGTTGAATTGTTAAAGCTTGAGAAGTCTATATAAAAATAAATGTGTATGGTTTATCAGCAAGACAAGAGAAGCAAGAAGTTTGTGAAGAGTGTACATTTGAAAAGTAATACCAAGAAGCTTTCTAGAAGAGCACCATTAGAGCTCATTCGTATTGATGTATCAGTTTCCATGAAGACTCCATCACATGCCAGTAGCCTCTACTTTCTAAATTTTGTTGATGATTTTTTAGAATGACTTGAATTTACTTCATGAAGCACAAATCTGAAGGTTTCTCCAATTTTTTAGGAAATTCAATGATCTTATTGAGAGGCAAATTGATAATACATCAAAGTGCCTATATAGGCTGTCTAAAAATTACTACAGATAATTGATCCATATAAAATACCGATAATAGAAGTTATTATTTGACGACTTTCATATGAACAATTCAACAATGAAAGTTACAAACAAATGACTTTTACATCAACAAATAAAGGCTACAATTAAAAGATTTTCACGCAGATCGAGAAATATTACAATTTGATGACCTTCATGATAACCGATGGAAAATATTGATTCAACAGGCTTCACAATCAACAGTGAGAATTACAATCTAACGACTCTCACATTTTAAGGAGCTAAGGTGGAGATTATAAAATGACAATCTCTGCAAATGCCCTAATGAAAGAGATTAGAAGTCAGCAATCTCTACAATTCCAAAAAACAGAGTTCAGTTCTGTGTTATAGACTCATAATACGGTGCGGCCACTACATTTTCGACCTTAGGCATATGCCCAACTCTGTGTCTCATGTCTAAAACGTATAGTTCAAGCCCAGAATGCTAATTTTAGTGTTTGACTTATTCAAACACGAGTTGAACGGTTCCAGAAATCATTTTCCCCCATGATATAAGGGATTTCCGCCCCACTTAGGAGTAGATTAGGGGGGCAGTTATACCCCTTAATCCCTCTATAAATAACAAAAAACTCAACAGAGTCAAAGATCGGATCTTTTTGGATCTAGACCTTGATCTTTTTCAAACAGAAAAAGAGAGATCGACACTTGGAGATCTTGAAGCACTTTCCAGCAACAGAAACTCTTAGAGTTTTGATACTTAAGCTGATTAACCGAATTTTGATTCAAATCAACTCTTCCACAGAGTTTAAACTCGCACGGAGTTATTAAACTCGTTAAGAGTTCTGTTTAAACTTACCATACAAGTTTTATCGACTTTAATCCAACGAGGTGAAATGTCGGATCGTCAACGAGAAGCAAACTCGACTCTAACATTGAGGGAGGCATCTCATCGCTATCATGAAGAACCCATGTTAAACAAACGGAAGGATCTTCATCGACCCTTCTCTCTTTTGTAAATCAGAAAACTGATCGAGAAGATTGTAATTTCTTTTTCTAAGCTAGTTAGAGAGAAATTGTATCGAGAGAATTGTAATTAATTCTTTTTCTGAGTCTGTCAGAGAGAATAATACAAATTTAATTCTCAATTTCGTCTTTGAAATATTCCCACGAACAGCCTAGAAGAGATTGAGGTGGTGAATACAACTCAAGAATTTGACAAATTTTGTGAAGATGCTAGATTCAAAAGATGATTACCGTTTAGTACACACCGGAGCAAAATATAGTGACTGAGAGGAGGAACCATACTGTTACGGAGATGGCAAGATATATGAGCAAAGTGAAGGATCTTGCAAATTCATTTTAGACTAAAGCAATGCACATGGTGATCCACTTGATAAATAGATGTCCATTGAAAGATCTTGAAGACAAAACATAATTTTACGCATAGTGTAGGAGAAATCCATTGGTGTATTATTTCAAAGTATTGGGATATGTATTCTATGCACATATTGGCAAAGAAAGAGAAACAAGCTTTATGAAACTAGTTACAATATATCTTTATCAATTATAACTCAAGATCAAATGCCTATTTGCTCTTCATCTTGAAGATAAACAAAGTCATCACTAGTGGAGATGTATGATGTTGTGATATTTGAAGAAATTCTATTTTATGTTGATCAAGCAATCAAATTAGTGTAATAATAAACGAATATTTGGATGACTTTAACATGTTTTGAGTTGAAGTTTGCAGCATGATGTTGTTTGATTCAGCTTTGAAGCAAATAGGATTGCCCTTCTCTCAATTATAAATTCAATGAATCAACTTTGAGTCAAATCAGAGTTGCAGAACTCAAGTTATGGTCATTTTAGTGAAGTAGTGGCAGAACCATAAATATCCTAAAATATTCTAAATAGAGAGCAAAATGTTATATTTTTCAAGGATAGGATGAAGGATGAATGGTACAATCTGGACAGGAGTATGATCAACCGATGAGATTGATGAAAAAAGAGTCAAAATTATTTGCAGAAGGATTAATGAGATTTATGAAAAAGAGTGAAATAGGAGTGTTTTGGATCTAAGGCTAGAAGCCCTTTTTGAGAGTGAGAGAAAAGAGAAAACGTGGGATTTTTATTGGGTATTCTTGGAGCTGTTCATCTTGGATCTCTCAATGGCTTGATGATGACATCCACATGACAAATTAGAGGATATATTGGCATGGACATCGACATCATCTACTGAAGATCTTCACAATTGTATAAGGGACATATTTTTATCTTAACACTGTTTAATTTAGATTGTAAACCTATCTGTAAGAGTTAATTGATTCGATTGAAATTCTTAGTCTTTGAGATAGAATGAGCGTGTGAGATATCTGAGAGTTGAATTAGCTCTGCGCTTTGCTATAGGCTAGATCGGGTTTAATAGCTTGGAGAACTTTGGAGTTTGGCAATTTCTTAGGTAGTGGATTGATTTCATAGAGGTGAACCCCGTAGACGTAGGCATCATGCTCAACCATGTAAAAATCATTGTGTTTGTGTTTCATTATTGGCACGGCTATTTGCTTCCTCAAAATTTATTGCAATAACTTTTTTAAAGTAGTCTTGAATTCGGCACAACAATATTCACCCCCCTCTAGGATACCCTATCTAGTTCCCAACAACTTTCCCAGAAAAAATTGAAGAAAATAAAGATTTACTTGATGTACTACCAACTGAAGCAACCTCAAATGCAACCCCATCATCAAATCAAAGCTCAAATTCATCTCTAAGCCTAATTCTGATAAAAATTAGAAGTCTTAGTGATATTTATGCCTCATAGCCTATGTTTGGTAGAACCATGTAGTCATAAAGAAGCAAAGGTGAAGAAGTTCGGAAACAAACCCTGAAAGAAGATAATGACATGATTGAGTGAAACAAATCTTGGGAGTTGGTGGAAACTGGAAAAGTCTAAAAAACGAAGACGCGCCATTAGCCTCAAGGGGATGTACAAAATAAAGCTCATTATAGTTGGTTCAATTTGAAGACATAAAGCAATGTTACTGGTAAAGGGTTACTGACAATAGTTTGGAGTTTCCAAGAAATTTTTGCATCGATTGCCTGACATTTATCACACTCTTTGCCTTAGCAACGTACAAATGGTGTTCCTTACGTCAACCAGATGTGAAGTCAACTTTTTTGAATGGAGTGTAGAAAGAGGAAATAAAGTAGAACAACCTCAACGCTGCATTCAAAATTATCAAATAAAGAAAGTCTAGAAGTAGAAAAAGTCTGTGTATGAATTGAACAAGAATCATGAGCATAGTACAGCCAAATTGATGGACACTTCAATAAGAAGGGATTTCAAAGAAGCCCAAGTGAGCTAACCTTATTTATTAAAAAAACAAGATATCTTTAGTATACTTGTTATTTCTCTTTATGTTGATATTTAACTTGGTTTATGTTGGTAGTGATATGCAACTGCTAAAATATTTCAAGACTAACATGATGAAAAGATATGGAAAAAATGATGAGTTTGCTTCAATATTTTTTTTGGATATAGAAATTGAACAATGAAATAAAGGTATTTTTATTTTTAAAAGAAAGTATGCCAAACGCATTCCCATGAAGTTAACAATGTAGAAGTGAAATGAGATGGCAACACCTTTAGATGTGAATGAGGACTTTTTGAAAGAAGATGGAAGTGGTGATGTAGATGTATTGATGTTAAGAAGCTTATTGGAAACCTTATGTATCTCAGAACTATTTGGCCCGATACCATACATGGTTCAAGCTTGTCGTCACAATTCATGCAAAAGTGATGGGGCATAAATGTATACCTCTAGAGTTGCAAGTGTACAACCATCAAATTATACTATAAAAAGTTATCGATCCCACGAGTAAGATGTTTGTAGAAGAAAATTAAAATTGATTCTTATGTTGTGTGTGTGACATTTAGGAGTGATGAATGTGATTGTGGAGAGATAGAGAGAATGAGAGTGATTGAACGTAAATAAAAACAAAACGAGATTGAAAGTGGAGAGATAAAGAGTGGATGTGATAAAGAGTGAATGTAAGCAAAACTAACAAAAAGAGAAAAAAGAAAGATGAAGGAAATAAAATCAAGAAACAAATGATAGAAAAATTAAGAATACAGATAAAAATAAAGAAAGTAAAAGATGGAGGATTCAAATAGAGATATGAGGAATCTAGAATTGAATCCACTAGCTAGTTTCATGCAATTTCTTAAGTTACCACAAGTATTAGTTCCACATCTTAAAAAAACAATTCCCTAGAGGGTTCTAGCCTCAATGTGAATCAAAGAAAAGGAAAACAAACAAAACTAAAAACTAATGCTGAGAGGGTTCTAGCCTCAAAGCGAATAGTACAAGAAAATAAAATCTAAGCTACTAAATAAATTACAAGAATTAAATACAATAACTTAAATTAAGAAAGTACAGTCATGAAAGTAAATCTACTCTATTATTAAGCATGAAAATAATATAAGACAAGAGGGTTCTGGCATCTTGGCTATTTAAACAAGAAAAGAAAGCAAAAGATAAATTTATTAACAAAGAGACAATTTACATCCCAAGAGGGTTCTAGCCTCAAGGTGATAGCAAACATTCATCTTGATCTTTATCTTCATCCTACCTTCATCTTTATAATCAAACAAAGAGAAGAAAAGACAAATATGAAGAGGCAAAAATATTTTTTATTAAATTGCATCAAAAGGTTATAATTTAGAAGGTCTTCCCAATTAAGAATAACTCTCCTCTCTATAAGGAGTGTTGGGGATTCGAAACAATCAAATCGAATCCTTGCCCTTCAGGACCTTGATAGAAAGTTGAGCAAGAAAGAAATTCACCACAAATCAAAGATAAAAACTTATAAAAATAAGAACAAGAGAGAACATATGATTTTAACGAGGTTCGACAACGTGCCTACGTCCTCGGGAGCCACACCACACAATCTCTTTGATTAATTGAAGAAGGAATAGAAGCACTCAAACAAGGGATTAATCTCTCTGAGATTCTTTCTCTTTCCTTTTCTTCTGATGGTTTTTCACGTTCCTTTTTTAGCCCTAGAAACATATAGGTATATATATGAATCCCGGCTCAAACAGAATTCAAAACAGATTAGGAAACTACGAGCTCGACTCGTGGTCGACCGCCGAACCAGTCGTGGTCAACCGTGAAAAGTCCAGAGGCCAACTCAACTCCAGGGTCCAGGCGTGGTCAACCGCACCAATAGCCACGGTCGACCGAAAAAAGTCTAGAGACTTTTTCTATTTTTGTGCACGTTCGCGGTCGACCGCTGAGAGCATCGCGGTCGACCGGACTGTAGCTTTTCTATTTCCTTCATTTTGCTTCATCTTCTTGATTCCAGCTTCGGCTTCAGCTTTGGGTCTATATTTAGATTAACAATCTCCCACTTGAAGACTAAGGCGCCATCAGCAAGCTCTCCCGAACTCTCTCCTTCTTCGTAAGTATCTCCTCCTTCCCAGAAAATCCTTTCTTCAACCATCAACATCCCAATGATCTCGCTGATCCTCCTAGTGTGGCTTCGCCTTCATCTTCTACTCATGAAAGCTAACTGAAGTTGCGCACAACTCTACTTTCTCAATGGTGACTGCCTTCAACAACATGTCCGCTGAATTTTGACTCCCCAAAATCTTCATTAAGTGTAACTTTTCGTCTTCAATCAGCGATCGTATGAAATGGTATCGTACATCAATGTGCTTCATTCTTACATGATAGGCTGGATTCTTAGAAAGATGTATAGAGCTCTGGCTATCACAATAAAGAACTCCTCTCCTTTGCTTCAAATCCAACTCTTCCAAGCACCCGTTCAACCAGATCATCTCCTTGCTTGCTTCAGTCACCGTGACATATTCAGCCTCGGTTGTAGATAAAGTCATAATTTTTTGTAGACGTGAGACCCAGCTCACTGATATCTACGCTAAGGTATAAACATATCCCGTGATGCTTCACCTCGTATCATGATTACCGGCAAAGTCCGCATCCACGTATCCCTGCAGCACCAGCTCCCTCTACCTAAAACATAGTGGCTTATTCGTTTTTCCTCTCAAGTACTATAATATCCACTTTATGGTCTCCCAATGATGCTTTCCTAGACTGCTTGAAAACCTGCTCACAACTCCCATTGTATGGGCAATGTCCGGCCTCATACAAACCATCACGTACATGAAACTCGCAATGGCCAAAGAATATAACACCCTGCTCATATTCAAAGAACATGAAACTCGCAATGACCATCACGTACATGAAACTCGTAATGGCCAAAGAACATGAAACTCGCAATGACCATCACGTACATGAAACTCGCATCTGTCTTAGGTGATTGCTCCTCAAATAACTTGAACTGGCTTCCAAGGGGTGTGTTAACAACCTTAGCATTCTGCATATTGAACCTCTGAAGTACCTTCTCGATATATTCAGCTTTGTTCAACCTCAACGTTCTTTCAGCTTCATCCCTACTGATTCGCATCCCTAGAATTTGCTTTGTTGCACCCAGATCCTTCATTGCAAACTCCTTTGCTAGTTGCTTCTCCAAACTGTTTATCTCCTCTAAATACGATCCTGCTACTAACTGTTGGCCTTCTTATTTTGATGATATTTAACAAACAATTTACTTCTAATATTGTTTGTCTAGTGTTTGTGTTTTCGTATTTTTTCTAGGCAAACAACGAGTTAGAGGATGGATGGAATAGAGCTTCAACGATGATATCCAATGGATGTTGGTGGAATGTCGGTGAAGCTTATGCAATTCAAGTTCAAGATCCAAGTTTAGCTTCATCCGCAACGTGTACCAAGTTGAGCTACAATGAAGATCAAGATCATTGCTTGGGTAACTTTAGTTTAGGTGTTATATTATGTGTGTTAGATACTCTAAGCTCAATATCGTATACACACACATTTTATTGGTTTCTTCGTATATGTATATAGTTATATATATATACACAAGTTTTGGTTTCTATGCATATATATAGTTTTATATATATACATATATAGTTTTGAGTTTTCATGTTTATAAATATGAAATCACATGTTTCATATTTACTATTATGTTTTGGTATTTATTACATAGAATATGCAATTTTGTAAAAATATTATATTCTTAGTTTTTGGACTTAACAATAATCATATACATACTTTATTAAGTCTATATAATCATTGTGCAAAGTTTCAAAACATGGTTTAGCCAAAATGTCAAAATTCACATGTTTCCATTTTCGTGTTTTGGACTATTTTGCAAAATGATGATTTTTCACAAATGGAAAATGTAATTTGAAAAATTCTTTTTGTAACATGTTCATTTACATGTTTATATATATTTTCCAAAGATTCATTATTTTTGGACTTCATTTGTTATTTTTAACATATTTTTCAAAGTCTTATAAATCAGCTCCAAAACCTGTTTTTCTGTCATATCAGTTTTCGGTCGACCGATCCGGTCGACCGCTCATATGTTCAACCATCAGTGGGTAGCAAAGAGTTTGTCGATCAACCGGCCCGGTCGACCGAGAGCTCCATCGGTCGACCGCACCGGTCGACCGACGATTGTCCAGAACAGTTCTTCGTGTTTTTGCTCTCCGTCGGTCGACCGATATTTCCGCCGGTCGACCGCCAATGTATCCGTTGGCTTCCAACGGCTATTTTTCTGAGCTGTTTGCTGGGGTTGTTTTTGTTCTTTGTTATGGGTTTTGACTGAGATTTAGAGTGGGTATAAATACCCTACTGCTGCTCTCTTTCAAGATAGCTAAGAAGTTTTTAACAAGAGTTTTAAAAAGGGTTTAAGCTTGTTTTAAGTTTGTTTAAGGGTTTGGTTTAAAGCTGTTTTGGATTTCACAAGTGGAGGAGATTATCTTCTTGTTTGGGCTTCAATGTCCATCTCTCCATCTTGTTATTCAGAGAAGAATTTCTAAACTCATTTCTAGCTATTTATTATTTTGTTTATAATTTTTTTATGCTAGATCTTAATTGAGTTTAGTTTTGATTTTGATTTCACTCATTGTTTACACACACCCACTTGAGCTTATTGTATTTGCATACATTATATAACTGGGTTGTGAGATTGTGTGATATTGAGTTGAGCCTAATTGAGTTCTCACCTTGTTAGAGAGAACAATCATTTGTTATATTGTGCTTATTAAGAGATTCACTTTGTAATACACTTGTACACCAAGAGAGAAGTGTGTGGCGAGAGTCGGGGATCGTCCCAAGAGGAGTGGCGTCGGTTGACGTGCCTAGAGAGAGGTTGTAACCGAGCACTTGAGGGAGACACGGCTGTGTCGATTGTAAAGTTTTCGGTTAGCTAGAAAACCGAGTGTGAGGTGTAAACGTTATTCGGGTGAACGTAGAAAACCTGGTTGTGATAGTGGATTTCTCCCCGGGAGTGGGGAGTGGAGACGTAGGATGGAAGGTCCGAACTCCGTGATCATATTGCTTGTTTGAGTTTGTCTTTGGCGTGTTTATTTTTACATTTATCTTATATCGCCAATTGTGCATTGCTCATTTATTTCATCCACTATCTTATTTAGATTATTTACCCTTGTGTTGTTTATATATCCTTGTATATATTTCTATCATATAGGATATATTTCATTGTTCATATTGCTTATCCTAGCTTATATTCTTGTTGTATTTCATACTTGCTAGGATAACTCATTAATTAGTTTTAATTGGTATTTAATCGGATTAGATTAGCATAAGACCCTAACCACCCCCCTCTAGGGTCTAACACTAACATGTCATTAATATATAATAACAATATAATAAAACTAGACTCGAACCTCTTGAAATAGCAGCAATGATCCGAATTACATCTTCTGTAGCCATTCTTTTGCATAAAGTTATCAAATTTTTTGTACCACTATATCGGCGCCTGTTTCAAACCATATAAGCTCTTCTTAAGCTTGCACACAATCTCTTCCTTTCCTTCTTCAATAAAGCCAACAGGTTACTTCATATAGATTTCTTCATCTAAGTCACCATGAAGAAAGGCAGTCTTCATATCTAACTGCTCAAGGAAGAGGCCTTCTGCAGCCACCACCACCCCGTGGGGTGTGTGAGCTTTACAACAGGGAAAATATCTCCGTAAGTCCACTCTTTCCCGCTCTGAAAACCCCTTTACAACTAATATAGCCTTAAACCTCTTACTTCCATCTCTCTCTTGCTTGACCCGGTAGACCCATTTGTTATGCAGCGCTTTTTATGTCCAGGTAGCTGGGCTAATTCCCATGTCTCATTAGTGAGTAGATAATCCATCTCCTCCTGCATCGCATGCTCCCACTACTGAGATTCACTCACTTGTGTAGCCTCCTCATAGCACTCTGATTCACCGCTATCTGTCAACAATAAATAATCAAGAGATGAAAGATATCTAGGATTCGGTTTGGATACCCTGGATGACCTCCTAATCTCCACGCCCTAGGTAGTTGCTTCTGTACATGGAGCCTCCTCTGTTCTTCGGTCAAAACAAGCATCATCACCCCTATCTGGAAGTTCTTCTAAATCCATGTACTCGAATCCACCTGCATTCGAAGTGTTGCTCCCACTGCTTTGGCTATCCTTGGTATTTTCCCTATCCTTGTACATCACCTCCTCATTGAATATGATGTTTCGGCTCCTGATGATCTTCCTGTTCTTCTCATCCCAAAGACGATATCCGAACTCATCAATGTCGTATCAAATGATTGTGCATTTCTGTGACTTAGCCTCTAGGTTGTCCCTGACATGGTCACTGATATGAACATAAGTCACACAACCAAATACCCGCAAGTATGAGAGTTTTATCTTCTTTCCACTCCAAATCTCCTCTGGAATCCCAAAATCCAATATAACCGATGGCCCATGATTAATAAGGTAAGCCACTGTATGTACCGCATCTGCCCAAAATGTCTTAGGCAGACCTGCATGTAATCGCATGCTCCTAGCACGCTCCATCACGGTCCTGTTCATCCTCTCCGCAGTAACGTTTTGCTGTGACATCCCTGGAGTAGTCCTCTCTAAGAGAATACCATTCATAGTACAAAACCTCTTGAACTCCTCCAGCTCGTATTCTCCATCATTGTCTGATCTCAGACACTTCACCTTCAGATCTGTCTTGTTCTCAACCATGTCCTTCCACTTCTTGAAGACTTCAAACACCTCTGACTTGTACTTCATGAAGTAAAACCACACCTTGCTCGAGTGATCGTTGATAAAGGTGACATAGTATCTCGAACCGCCAAACGAAGACACACTGACTGGACCCTATATATCTATATGAATCAACTCTAGCCTTAGGTGGACTACCACCCTTCTAGAAACTAACTCTCTTCTGCTTCCCAAAGATGCAGTCTTCACAAACCCCGACTTCCACGGAGTCGATCCCGGTTAACTTTCCCTATGAATGTAAGATCTTCATCCCTTTCTCGCTCATGTGCCATAGCCTGTTGTGCCAAAGATCATTACTCTATTTACCAGCTACAATTACGAGGGTGTCACTCACATGTGAGGTGAGGTAGAGAGTCCCTAATTTGTTGCCTCGGGCAACTACCATCGTACTGTTAGAGATTCTCCATGAATCCCATGTGAATATCGAAACATAGCCTTCTGCTCCAAGCTGTCCCATCAAAACAAGATTCCTCTTTAGCTTCGGTACATGTCTCACGTTCTTTAAGTTCCACTTAGAGCCCTTCAGCTGAATCTGTACATCGCTATTTCCAACAATATTACAGGGCTCATTGTCTCCTAAATACACTTTTCCAAAGTCCCATTCTACATAATTCTGAAGAAGCTTCTTATTAGCAGTGGCGTGGAAAGAGGCTCCTGAGTCGATGAACCAAGAATCTGAATCGATGTCCATAGCAAGGATCAAAGTATCCTGCACGATATGAGCCTCCTGATAACTCGTATCCTTCTTTGGACTCTTGTAGACTGAAGACATATGGCCCTCCTGGCCTAATTCCAACACTTTCCTTTGATAGGACTAACCTTCGAGTTTGACCTCTTCTTCATTGACTTCGACTGATTCCTATTCTGGTTCCCTTTCTTCTGGCTTCTGCCTCTCTGCTCGAAGTTTAGGGCTGAACCTGAATCTTATAATTCGGACACTTTTCTTCTAACTGTAGGCGTATAAAACTGCCTGAAGGTCCTTTAACACAGCTCGGCGCTGTGATTCGACAAACCAACGAACCATCGAGCGATATATCCAAGCATGTTCGTTAGACCACAACACTGAAGCCAAGTGAGACGCGACGAAGCAGATTAACGAGGCGACGAGGTTAACGAACCGCACGCAAACAACGAAATATATCCAATCGCTTGTCCAATCAAGCTAACGGGTCGATGAATCAACGAGTTATCCAACCATAGAGTCCACCACATCAAACAAGATCGGGAGCAGACTCGAACTAATCAAGATCAAGTCAAGATCGAATCCGGACTCAAACTCGAACACCGAAGCGGATTTACTGCCAAATCAGGATCCGGACTGTCAAATTAGAGTCCAGATCAACAATGAATTTCGGATAAACCGCAAAACCGGAAGACGGGCGCAAAACCAAACACCTGGAGGGCTCGGCCAAAACCGAGCCACCTCTAGGTGGCTCGGTGGCCGAGCCATCACTTGGTGGCTCGGCCAAAACCCTGGTGGCTCGGCGAGCCACCAAGGTGGCTCGGTAGCCGAGCCACCTAGGTGGCCGAGCCACCTTGGTCGAGCCACCTAGGTGGCCGAGCCACCCAGATCTGGGCCCAGATCTGAGCCCAGATCTGGATTGAGATGACTATAAATAGAGAAGGAGGAAGGAGGGCTTATTTTTTAGGGGGTTGGATTTTTGGTGGAACTTTGGAGGCGAAATTCTGTTGGATAAAGAACTACACTTCGGAGTTTTGGAGCTTTGAAGACCCAAACTTTCTAGATCTGGTTCTTGGCGATCATCCACGCCAAATAGGGCAGGAGTTCGAGAGAGATCAGATCTGAGATCCACACGGTGAGAAAAGTCTCGATTTCGCTTGGTCGATTTCGATTACTTAGGGCTATTATTTCCTTGGTGAAATAATCCCCTCGGCTGTTATTTCCTTCGTGAAATAACACCCGTCATACCGTGTAGATCCGACCGGATCAAGATCGCGCGGTGGTCCACGGATTAACCCCGGCGTAGGCAAAGAACCCACACAAGCAAGAGACCGCAAAACAGGATCTTGTGATTTGTTCCGATAGAAGGAAAGTTGTAATCTTTTAAGATTTTCTTTTTTTTTATTTTGTTGTAACCGGATCTTATAAAAAGGCCGGATCTTTTGTAACCGATAAACTGTTGCACAAGAAAACAATGACTTCAACAAAAACGATTTTCCCCACGAGCAATCTGGCGACCACAGCGGGAGCCACCGATCTCGCTGTCGAGATCGTTGCGTCGCAGCCGCAGATCTTGATCCCGGTCGAGGAGGAGGTCGAGTATGAATTCGACCAACAAAAGTTCGAGGAGTATCTGTCATCCTCGTCCGGATCCACCTTCCCCCTCAAGTCCAAGAAGTTCTCCTCCAGGAGAAAAGTCTGTTGGTACGAAGAAGTGCAGAATACCAATGTGTTGGCCTTCTTGTTTTGATGATGTTTAACAAACAATTTACCACTAATGTTGTTTGTCTAGTATTTGTGTTTTTCGTATTTATTGTAAGACAAACAAGCGTTGTTGGAGGGATGGATGAATAGAGCTTCAAGATGATATCCAAAGGAGGTTGGCGGAATGTCGGGTTGAAGCGCTATACAATTCAAGTTAAAGATCAAGTTCAAGCTCATCCGCAAGTGTACCAAGTCAAGCTAATTGAAGATCAAGATTGCTTGGGTAATGTAGTTTTTAGATTTTATATATATGTGTGTTATATACTCTAAGCTTGATACAATTGTTAGTCCCTAGAGGGGGGGGGGGGGGGTGATTAGGGTCTTATGCTAATCTAATCCGATTAAATGCAATTAAAATTAATTAACAAGTTGTATTGCTTGCAAGATAGATATACAAGAGTTATAAGCAAGAATAAGCAATATACAAAAGTGATATATCTTATATGATGAAATATATATGCAAGGATATATTAAACTAAGAGTGATATAAACATAAACAAGATAAACAAGATAGTGGAATAATATGAACTAACGAGAGTTTTTTAATCAAGTTTAATAAAGTTTTTAACAAGGGTTTTATTTGGTTTAAGTGTGTTAAAAAGCTTTTAAGCAAATTGAGAGTTTGTTTTTGTGATTCAATTCTACAAGAGGCTTGAGGAGATCATCTATTGGTGTTTGGGCATTCAACTATTCTCCCTCCAACTCTTGATATATTAGAAGTTTTCTAACTTATTTCTAGCTTTTTTATATATTTGATTATCATTGTTATTAAGCTAGAAATACATTGAGTTTAGTTTTGATTTATATCTCTTGTTCACACACAACCTTTTGAGCTTATTGTATTTACATTCATAGTATAATTTGGGGTTGTGGGTTGTGACTTAGAGTTGTGCTTAATTGAGTTCTCACCTTGTTAGAGAGAACAATCATTTACTGTATTTGTGCTTAATTGTGAGATCACTTTGTAATACACTTGTACACCGAGTGAGAAGTGTGTGGTGAGAGTCGGGGATCGTCGCCAAGAGGAGTGGCGTCCGGTTGACGTGCTAGGGAGAGGTTGTAACCGAGCACTTGAGGGAGACACGGCTAGGTCCAACACTTAGTGGGTGTAGAGTGTGATTGCAAGAGTGTGTGTTGTAGAGTTTTCGGTTAGCTAGAAAACCGAGTGTGTAGAAGAAGTTCCGGCTTCCAAAACCGGATTGTGTTAGTGATTTCTCCCCGGAGTGGGGAGCGAAGACGTAGGACGGAAGCGTCAGAACTCCGTGATAATATAGTGTGTTTGAGATTGCATTGGCGTTCTTATTCTTGTTTTCATATCTTATATCGCCTTTGTGTATTGCTCATCATATTACCCTATCACTTGTGTAGATTGTTTATTTTACCCTTGTGTTAGTTCATATATCCTTGCTCATATATTTGTAATATCTCATTGATAGGATATATTCATTTTTCATATTGCTTATCCTAGCTTACATATCTTGTTGTATTTAATACTTGTCTAGGAAACTTATTAATTAGTTTTAATTGGCATTTAATCGGATTAGATTAGCATAAGACCCTAATCACCCCCCCTCTAGGGTCTAACAATTGGTATCAGAGCTTGGTGCTCTTTAATTTAAAGGTCTAACCGCCTTGAGTTAAAGATCCAAGTTATCTTATTTGTGTAATCTAGTTTAGATTACATTAGTCTTGCTTGCATATTTTCACAATATATATCTTGATATGAATGTATTTTGTTTAGGCTATAAATCCAATGTTGCTCCTAAAATTCATTAATTTTTCCTATGCACAATGGGCTTCTAGATTTAAACTATTGTGTTGAATCTAGAAATATTAACTTATGGAAAAATTATTGATTGTGCTTATATTGTACCCACATTGGAGAAATCCAAGTGGAGCGATCATGATAAGAAAATATTTTCAATGAATAAGCTTTTGTTAGAATACTTGCTTAATGCCTTTGACTCATCATTTTCTAACAAATTGCTCATTTGATAGGTGCTTATAATTTATGGAAATATTCATAGAAGCACATCAAGGCAAATTGGAGGAAATCGCGACGTAGTTTGGAGGATTATTCTTCAAGTGAGTGTGGAGCATCATCATGCACACGGCCACTAGGCGATAGCCCTAGTGTGGTAAGCGATTCGGAATCCGATAGTGATATATCCATCAATGAACTCGCTTGTGCATATGATAGATTATCTCATGCCTATACAAAATTGCAAAACAATTATATGATCTTAAAAGCAAGCATATTAATTTTAAAATCCGATCATGAGTCGCTAGCTTCCAAACTTGATATTGTTGTTATAAGAGAATGCTATTTTAAAGAAAACAATGAGTTATTAAGTTTGGAAAATAATAACATGTCTTCATCTATTGCTAGCTTAACTCATGCCTAATAATTGCCATGATAGAAGTAGAGAACTATTAGAAATAAGTTTAATTCTTTTTAGAAATGATCATGTTTCATCTACTTCTATTTCCAATGCTTGTATGCATAATGATGAATTGAATCTTGTGAAAACCGAATATCATCTTTAGATTCAACCCTTAAAACATGCATTGTAGATAATAAGAAACTTATGGACTTGGGTGCAAAGTCTAGTACTACAACTTCTAACCCGTAACTTTGCACACTTGTATAGTAAAACTTATAAGTGCTCCATTTGTGGTCGAAAAGGCCATTTAGCTAAGTTTTGCTATGATGCACAAAAACATAAGAATATTAATTCTTCTTGTGCATCTCATATAGGCTTCTTCTTCACACATGTACACACACATGCACCCATTGTTGCATCATAAGCATGCTAATGTGTATCATGTGATTTTTGTGGTAGAGATTGGTCACTTAGCCAATTTTTTGTTTTGATTTGCGAAAAGTTTCTAAATCGAAAATATTTCAAGTAGACCAACATTATTTCAAAATGTTCTCATTTGCAAAATAATCTTAAAAGACCATCTTTATTTGGCAAATGTTCCTCGTGCAGCATCCACATGATCAACATAAGCAAATGCATCCTCTTCATTGCACTTATTGCAATCGAATGGGTCATTTGCATAATTATTGCTATGACCGGACCGGTCCGGCACTAAATGCGCCCAAATGGGTTCATAACCCTAGGGGCTTTGAGCTTGAATGATAGGGGTCATGTCCCTAATCGTTGTAGCCAAAGAGTTCTTGGTACCAAAAGAAATTTGATTTTAAACAAAGAATTTTAGTATTTTTAATTTTGCTTTGTCTTGGTTTTGAAAATTATATGTTTAAGATCTTTTGGTATGAAAACAAATTTTCTTTTATCAAATCTTTGTTTTCATGATTATTAGTTTTGATTTTGATGAGAGGTGTGTATTTATATAACCCTCCGGATTTATTGGGTGTTTATTCCCAAATCATGTTTACCGGATGCTAAAATGTTTATATGGGTTAATACTAGCTCAAGAGCTAGATAGAGTTGCTCTCTTGATTTTTTGAAAATCAATGATGATTTGGTTTCATGATTTAAACTTTGATTTATGATTTCAATTGGTTGATTTGTTTTCATTTGAAAAACTTTTTACATGAATCTTCATGTTCCTCTTCTTTTGAATTTCATAAATCTATTCTTTTATATGGTTTTTATATTTTTTTGTGCTAATGAGACACTTCTTTCATATTAAATATTTTATATGTGTTCTCATTGTCCTTTTGTATGTGAGTGGTGCTTAGCATATTTTTCATCTATGCTTGCTCACATATGTTTGCCATGATCTTCATTTCACATATTCTATTGCATTTTGATAGGGGGAGCAATCCTATATTTTTTTATGTTTGATACTCACCCGTGCTTATTGATAGGGGGAGCTTTCGCTCTCTTATTCCTTGTCCCCTTTTTGATGTTGTCAAAGGGGAAGAAATATTGTGAGTATTATCTTTCTTGTTTATATGCATGTATAATTATACATTGTATATTCATTTCCCTTTCATGCATATATCCCTTTTTGTAAAATTGTTTGTCATCATCAAAAAAGGGGGAGATTGTTGGCCTCTTGTTTTGATGATGTTTAACAAACAATTTACCACTAATGTTGTTTTTCTAGTATTTGTGTTTTCGTATTTATTGTAGACAAACAACGTTGTTGGAGGATGGATGGAATAGAGCTTCAACGATGATATCCAAAGGAGGTTGGCGGAATGTCGGGTTGAAGCCTATACAATTCAAGTTAAGATCAAGTTCAAGCTTCATCCGCAAGTGTACCAAGTCAAGCTAAATTGAAGATCAAGATTGCTTGGGTAATGTAGTTTAGATTTTATATTATGTGTGTATATACTCTAAGCTCTGATACCAATTGTTAGTCCCTAGAGGGGGGGTGATTAGGGTCTTATGGCTAAATTCTAATCGGGATTAAAATGGCCAAATTAAAATTAATTACAAGTTGTATTCTTGCAAGATAAGATATACAAGAGTTATAAGCAAGAATAAGGCAATATACACAAGTGATATATCCCTTATATGATCGAAAATAAATATATGGCAAGGA
>NW_017973072.1:1694-7011 GCF_001876935.1 Asparagus officinalis | reverse complement strand
ACTACGTGGTTACAGTTTTCTATTTTGGAAATGGGAACGTATCGTAAATCATGCAGCATTTTGCTCCTTAGCAACATTTTGGCTGACTACTATTCTCAATTCTGTAAATAGGAACCATGCTTTGAAAATGGGCAAAAGCAGCAGGAAGACTCTACACAATTGTCACGAGTGTGAAGAATCTGCGAGACATGCCGGAATGCCTCAATCTTTACTTCGAATCCCTTCAACCAAGTTTGTAATTGACCCAACAACTTTCTTATAGGGTGATTGTATTTTGGACAATTCTGGACAGAAATAATTGTGGTTGGTAACACCAGAAATTACAAACTCAAATTTTGGACAATTCTGGACAGAAATAATTGTGGTTGGTAACACCAGAAATTACAAACTCAATAAGCGGCATGAACTTGGTTGAAGGGATTCGAAGTAAAGATTGAGGCATTCCGGCATGTCTCGCAGATTCTTCACACTCGTGACAATTGTGTAGAGTCTTCCTGCTGCTTTTGCCTATTTTCAAAGCATGGTTCCTGTTTACAGAATTGAGAATAGTAGTCAGCCAAAATGTTGCCAAGGAGCAAAATGCTGCATGATTTACGATACGTTCCCATTTCCAAAATAGAAAACTGTAACCACGTAGTCAATTTCAAACCACTAAAACTTGTATGCAAACGAACTACATGTCTATAGTAATCCAGAAGTCCAGCTCGAGAGCTTAAACAGGCAGAGGAACACATTAAGAAACTGATACTGTTATTGTCAACCAATGACGAAACAGCCAGAATGCTCTATTTCAATCTAATGACAGGGTGTAAATTTCTGTAAAGAATATGAGCATGCTCATTTGTTGAATCATAAACCAATACCAGAAACTAGACAGAGTCATAAGTTGCATCTAGTTCCAAGTTAAAGTACAAGAATATGCTATTCTGTCTATAATGTTAGTTCTGTTCTGTCTACAGTTCTATTCTGTCTACAATGTTAGTTCTATTCTGTCTATAATGTTAGTTCTATTCTGTCTACAGTTCTATTCTATCTACAATGTTAGTTCTATTCTGTCTACAATGTTAGTTCTATTCTGTCTACAATGTTAGTTCTATTCTGTCTACAATGTTAGTTCTATTCTGTCTACAATGTTAGTTCTATTCTGTCTACAGTGTTAGTTCTAATCTGCACAATGTTAGTTCTATTCTGTCCCCTTCATTTTTACTTTTCTTGAGCATCATGCACTCTTTTCTCTTGGTCATCCTCCTCCGGCCTACCATACTATGGGTTCAAAAGTGGCAGGCACAGCGACGAACTCCGGCGTAGTCGAGGGCGAGATGGGGAGCGACGGCGAGCTACCGCGACGAGGTCGGGCGGAGGAGAGGAGGGGAGGCGGCGACGAACTCGGGGGAGGCTTGGGAGCCTGGGCGGAGGTGGCGACGGCGAGGAGGGCGAGGGCCAGAGCGACGAGCTTGATAAAACCCTTGTTTTTAAAGAGAGAGAGGGGAGAGAGAGGGGGGAGGAGAGAGAGAGAGAGAGAGAGAGTTTGAAGGATTGAGGAGAGGGGGTAAGGTTATTTTGGGGATTTTAGCTTAGTTGGCATGTAATAATTGTTAAAAAGGGGCTGCAGCACAAAACGTCACACTTCAAGGGGCTGAACCACATGAGGGAAACTAGAAGGGGCTGCAGCACATGAAGTTTATGTTTTTGGGGCCTGGACACATTTTTCCCTTTTTTTTCGCGAAGTCGCTTGTATGATTTGTAATTTTACCTCACTTCGGCCTATCAGTTATCCGCAGAATTTATTGTTAGACCCTAATCAAATACCACTAATCAGTTATCCGATTTATGACAATTTAAAATTTTACTAACAAATATATCCTAGCACAAGAGATATGAACAATATATGTGCAAGAATAATAAACTAAGGGCAATATAAACACAAACAAGATAGTGGGAATATAAACAATAAGTAATAGACAAAGGCGATATAAGATATGAACACAAAAATAAATGCGTCAATGCAATCACAAACAAATAATATGATCACGGAGTTCGGTCCTCACGACCTAAGTCTCCGCTCCTCACCTCGAGGAGATCTCCACTATCATAACCGGATTTTCTACGCTCACCCGAACAACGTTTATACCTCACAATATGGTTTTCTAGTTCACTGAAAACTTTACAACTACACACTTGCAGTCACACTCTACACTCTTTAAGTGTTGGCCTAGCTCGTGTCACCTTTCCTCAAGTGTTCGGAATTATCACCTCTCACTAGGCTTTACTACCGACTCCACTCCTCTTGGAACCGACCCCGTCTCTCACAAACCACTTCTCTCGGTGTCCAAGTGTAATACAATGTGCAACTCACAATTAGGCTCACAAATATAAATTTACTTCTCTCGGTGTCCAAGTGTAATACAATGTGCAACTCACAATTAGGCTCACAAATATAAATTTGTTCTCTACAATAGATGAGAACACAAACTCACAATTAGGCTCACAAATATAAATTTGTTCTCTACAATAGATGAGAACACAATTAAGCTCACTCTTAATGTCACAAACCCACAATCCTAAATTATACTATGAATGCAAATACAATAAACTCAATAGGTTGTGTGTGAACAAAGAGTATCAATGAAACAATTAAATTCAATATTGAAATCTAGCTTATGGAAATTAGAATCAAAACAATAAATAGCTAGAATTGAGTTTAAGGAAACTTCTTTATAGATCAAGAGAGAGAGAGGGAGAAGAGTTGAATGCTCAAACACCAATGGATGATCTTCCTCAAGCTCTTGTGAAATTGTCTTCACAAAACAAACTCTCAAATGCTTAAAAGTTTTTTAAACAAACTTAAACCAAAATTCAACCCCTTGTTAAAACGCTCTTAAACTTGTTTAAAATATTTCTCTTGAGTTAATAAAACTGAGGATATGTGGGGGTATTTATAGGAAGCCCAAAGCCAAGAGAAAACAAGGCAAAAAGACCAAAAACCAAAAACCGGAACATGTTGGAAAAAACTAGTCGTTACAGCATCAGTCGACTAACGGCTTTCATCAGTCGACTGATGAGCTAACCGTTAGAGATGTTTTTCAGCCATCAGTCGACTGACGACATTATCAGTCGACTGATGACCTCATCAGTCGACTGATAAGTCGATCAAAATAAAACAGAAAATTTTGTTATTCCAGGCGTTTACTTCAGTCAACATATCAATCGACTGATATCATCAGTCGACTGATAATAGGTTATCAACATGTTTTGAAACAGAAATCTGATTTTCAAACTCCTTTTAAAAATAGCAAATAAAATCAGAAAAATGTAAAATTATGAGAAATGATTGTAGTCATGATAATAAACATGCTACAAAAACTGGTTTTCAAAAAGCATCTCCCAAATGAGAAATCTCTTCATTTTACAAAATAGTTCAAAACATAAAAATGAACAACACTTGTTTTGTCATTTTGACTAAACCATGTTTTAAAACTTTATAAAATGATTATATAGACTTAATGAAATATGTATATAATGATTGTTAAGCCTATAAACAAATAACTCAACATTTTCACAAAAATGCATGTTTTGCAAACTTTCAAAACAATAAACATGATTTCATTGAACTATATAAACTTGATATTGATGAAATCATATATATGTATATAAACATGAAACAAGTATGTATTTTCCAATTATATTCATTTGTTTCATATTTAAACTTGAAACCTTATAAAACCAAAACATGTATATATAACTATATATATACAAAACCAAATTATATTCATTTGTTTCTTATTTAAACTTGAAACCTTATAAAACCAAAACATGTATATATAACTATGTATACAAAACCAAAAACGTGTATGTGTGTATATGATTGAGCTTAAAGTACCAACACATATAATATAAAACATAAATTATTTACCCAAGCAATGATCTTGATCTTCAATAAGCTCTTCTTGGTAAACTTGCGGATGAAGCGGGAACTTGGATCTTTAACTTGAATTGCAAGGCTTCATACCACAATTCCGCCAACCTCCATTGGATATGATCGTTATGCTCGATTCCATCCTTCCTCCAACATGTTGTTTGCCTAGAATAAATATAAAACACAAACACTAGACAAACAACATTAGATATAAATTGTTTGTTAATCATCATCAAAACAAAATGACCCAACAATCTTCCCCTTTTTGATAATGACAAACAATTTGCAAAAAGAGATATATGCATGAAAGGAGATTAGTATGTAAATTAGAATTATCATGTATATAACCAAAACAAGATATACTCACAATATTTTTCCCCTTTTACAATATCAAAAAGGAGAAACCAACAAGAATGAAGAGAGCGAAAGCTTTCCCTAAGTATAAAACAAGTATAGGGATTGCTCTCCTATCAAAATGCCTCATGAATGTATGAAATGAAGGCTAAGGCACACATGTGAGTTAGCATAGATAAAAACATGCTAAAAATTACTCACATATATCAAGATAAAGAGAACACATGTGGATGTATTATTGAAATGGTGTGTCTCAAAGCATAAACATAAAGATCATGTATAAAAATAGATTTATGAAATCAAAAGAACGGTAAACATGAGGATCATGAAAAAGAGTTTTCAGGTGAAAATAAATCGCTCAAATAAAATCATAAATCAAGATTTAAGTCCAAGAACAATGTTTGATCAATAAAGAAAGCTTTCTTTGTAGAACTTGATCAAACCATATATAGAATGCATTATAAGGCACAATTGAAATTTGAATCATCTATTTGTGCTACATAATGAATTCAAAAGAACAAATCAAAACAAAATTTTCATAGTTCAAAAATAAGATTACAAAACATACAAGAATCATGAACTATGGAAAAAAAATCATCTTTAAAAGTAAAAAACCAACTCATCGTTACAAATGAGAGAGACAACCATATCAAGCTCTTGAGCTTGTTTCAACCCATATACATATTTTTAGCACCCGGTAAATAATATTTAAAAATAAACACCCAATAAATTCGGGGGTTATCTAAACACAAACCTCTCATCAAAACGAAACTAATAATGATGAAAACAAAGGAATTGATCAAAGGAAAATTGTTTTCATGTTAAAAGTTTTCAACCGCATGCATCATGCGCCTCAATTGAATTAAACAGACAAGGTTAAATATGCCCCCAACCTCCCGTTATCACCCCCAGTCCAAACGGGCCTGAGGTGAGCTTCGTCGATCATTAGTCTTCGTCCGTTCGGTCATCCTCCTCTAACCCTAAACTAGGGTTCCCAAGAACGTAAGCTTTGGCCATGGCGAAGCTTCTCGAACTCGGCACCAAGAT